>NW_006802204.1:0-19924 GCF_000485575.1 Poecilia formosa
CACATTCTGCTGACTGACCCCAAGCACCCATTCGGGGAGGTGGGCTTCAGAGATTATGATAATGAACTTCTGCATCTGGCTCACGACCTGGCTGTGCGCTTGCTTCCTGCTTTTGAGAACACAAGCACGGGCATTCCTTACCCCAGGGTGAGAGAGATCACTCTTTGATTACAAAGTAAGTCATCCCTCTTCCGTGCGCGAGGCCGAGGCTGATTGTTTGCCTGTGTCCTACGTGCAGGTGAACCTGAAGACGGGAGTCCCTCAGGACGGCGTCAATGAGACGTGCACCGCAGGAGCCGGGTCCCTGCTGGTGGAGTTTGGCATTCTGAGTCGCCTGATCGGGGATTCGACGTTTGAATGGGTGGCGAGGCGAGCTGTCAGAGCTCTGTGGAATCTGAGAAGCAACGAAACTGGCCTGTTGGGTAAGTTCAGCTTCCATTTGGGGTGGAGGAGTTTTAATTCCACTTTGCCTATTGATTTTATTTTCAATACTTGGTTCTCGCCTCATGTTGCCAAAGGTGCAAACATCCCTCTTTGGTTTCTTTTTGCAGGAAATGTCATTAATATCCAAACAGGCCAGTGGGTTGGCAAGCAGAGTGGACTTGGAGCTGGAATGGACTCTTTTTATGAGTACTTGCTGAAATCCTACATCCTATTTGGTGAGAAAGAGGATTACCGCATGTTTAAGGCAGCTTATGAGAGCATTCAGAACCACCTGAGAAGAGGGTGAGTCCCAAACGGAAAAAAACAATTTGAGAGATTGATTTTGTTCATTTTCCAATTTTCTGCATTGTTGAGAGTCTCTTTTGGTTGCAGCCGAAATGTGAAAATATCGCAGCAACAGGATCTGAGTCTGTCTGGGAATGACCAAAGAGAGGAATTAAAACTGAGAAATGTTTACAGCATAGTCATGTTTTATATACATTGCTTTGTTGAAGTATTCAAACTTTCTGAACTTTTCTACATTGTGTCAAGCTGCAACTCTAAAGTTTTGAGTTTATTATTGGGTTAATAACTTTGGCTGCATTTCTTCCAGTAGTTTCCCCATTGCTGCTGGAAGAAATGCACCCACAAAAACACGCTAAAAAAATAAAACCATCAATGAATTTCCTTCTACTTTCCAGCTATGGCCTCCTTCTTGTTGGTCTTAATGTCGGTGTTAATGTGAAAAAATATGAAAAAAGTCATCGTACTCTAGAAAGTCACTGTATGTTTTTTTTTTGTTGTTTTTTTTAATGTGGAGAGGAATGTTGTATAACTGAATTGTGTGAAATCTTTTCCCTTTGTTGTTCTCCTTCAGGCGCGAGTCTTGCAATGAAGGTGAGGGTGACCCGCCTCTCTACGTTAATGTGAACATGTTTAGTGGTGAGATTATGAACACGTGGATCGACTCCCTTCAGGCCTTCTTTCCCGGGCTGCAGGTGTTTTTTTTATTTTTTATTTTTTCTGTTACTTTCCTCTGACATATATATGTGTGTGTATATATGTCACATATATAGCACATATATATATACTGCTCAAACAAATAAAGGGAACACATCCTAGATCTGAATGAATGAAATATTCTCATTGAATACTTTGTTCTGTACAAAGTTGAATGTGCTGACAACAAAATCACACAAAAATCATCAATGGAAATCAAATTTATTAACCAATGGAGGCCTGGATTTGGAGCCACGCACAAAATTAAAGTGAAATGTTCCCTTTATTTTTTTGAGCAGTATATACATATATATATTTTGTTCCAGTAAACTAAAATAAGGATTTATGTAACTCATAGGTGCTGAACGGGGATATCGATGACGCCATTTGCCTGCATGCCTTCTACTATGCCATCTGGAAGCGCTTCGGGGCGCTGCCGGAGAGATACAACTGGCAGCTCAAAGCTCCCGATGTGTTATTTTACCCTTTAAGACCAGAGCTGGTGGAGTCCACCTACCTGCTGTACCAGGTAGTAACTCGGTGACAGCAGTGGTTGTTTGTGGGAGATTGCTTTTTATCAATTTTCCTTACTTTCTTCTCACAGGCAACAAAAAATCCTTTCTATCTGCATGTTGGAATGGATATTCTCCAGAGCCTTGAGAAAAATGCCAAAGTCAGGTACCTATTTATGTTTTTACTGATTTTGGACATGTATATATATAAAAAAAATATGCATTTGCCTACTTTACTGCTGTGTGTTACTGCTACTTTAGATGCGGATATGCCACACTCCACCATGTTGTGGATAAATCCAAAGAGGATCGGATGGAGAGCTTTTTTCTCAGTGAAACCTGCAAATACCTTTATCTTGTAAGTTTTCAATCTGAGGCTTTACTCTCAGATATGGAGGAACTTACTTTATTGTTTCCTGAGGCATAAGTGCACTTTAAAGACAAAAGTGTAGGATTTGGTGACCTCTTGTGCTAAAATGCAAGACTTGCAATCTTTGAATCACATTTTAAAGTTTGATGAAAAGCAAACTTCATGTGTTAACACGCATGAAGGTCTACGTATCCTACTATACCAGAATGAGTGTAAAAAATAAATATAAATATATATGTATATGTTTAATACTCTATTTCTGATTACCTTCCACATGCTAAGAGGATATCTGAATACTGTATGCCCCCCATGCACCATTTTGAATATATGAATTGATTTGTTGGGGAATTTTATTGTCTTTTCCTCTGCATTGCAGCTATTTGACGAGGACAACCCACTGCACAAATCCGATAACAAATATATCTTCACTACAGAAGGTCATGTTGTGCCTATAGACAAGCGCTTCAGGGAGAAGCAGTGGAACGACTTGTCTCCATGTGAAGAGGGAGCGCTGGCAGAAACGGAAACAAGCAACCAGCCGCCTCCGAGCAACATCAGCAACGTAAGATCATCATCCCGGTTCATTTAATGTGGCCAGCGAGTTTGACCAGAAAAACAGCTCGCCTCAGGGTTCACTCTCAGTCTGGAAAAACATAAAACTTGGCCGGAGTGTTTTTCAGGCGTGAATCAGTATGGAAAAAGAAAATTAAGTATGTAGAATATCTGTTAGTTCTCATTTCTTTTCCTTCATCCATCCATCCATCAGTCCATTCATCCATTCTCTATAAATTAAAGTGATTTTTTTTCTTTTTAAACATTGTGAAGGAACTCTGTATTTATTCTCTTTCTTCCGTCTCTCTGCAGTGTAACAGGATTCCAGAGGAGCGTCGATATGCTCTGCCATTAAAGAGTGTCTACATGAGGCAGATTGATCATATGGTGGGAGTGTTTTGACGAAAAAGGACAGATGTGGTTACTCTTGTTTGAAAGGACTGGAGAGGAGGACTTCCTCAGTTCAGAGTCTTTGTACCATCTATTTCTCAGATCTGGATCTAGAGAGGAAATGGACAGTAATGAATCCTGAGAAGACGAGACTGTATTAAAGTGAAGGGTTTTTGGTTTTAGAGAATGATGCCAACAAAGGTGACTCGTCCAAGGTCAGGAGAATTAGTTCTGATTGTTACTTTTTGTCTGAACTAAGAGGGTTTTAGACAAACTGAGGTATCTGGTCAAGCACTTGTGGGTAAACTTTGCACATATGTGTGTGATTGAAACTACACCAGAGCTGAGAGTCTTGAGAAAAAAGCATCTGATAATAAGATCAGTGTCATTAACCTCACATTAATTCAGTGCATAGCCTATAAACAAATGTTGACCTTTGAGCAAGCCACTCTCTAAACCTGAGAATCAATGCCTCTTTTTTAAGTTGATATACCTGATTAGATCAGTGCTATTATGTAAGGGCTGTGAGATAAAACTCTTAAAAGAGCTGCTTTTCACTCCAGATATGTTTTAATCGAACAGCATTACTGCAAAACTCTGTTTTTTAAAACTAGAGATGCACCAATCAGAGTCTCACGGCAGACTAATATAGATTTTTAGCCAATTCTAATTTCTCTTTAAGATTTAAAACTATATAGGAACAATGATCTTTTTTTCTAACTTTGTGCTACGTGAAATCACAAATTATTTATTTTCAGAGCAAAGGCAAAATGACTGTGTTGTAATGAGAGGGTAGTCTCTGTTCTCCTAGAGAACATAGTTTCTTATCTTAATTGTTAGATTTCCAGAAAGGCTGCACACATTACTAAATGTAGCTTGTTTCATTACACCTTTGAAAGCTGAAGGGGACAAAAAGAGCAACTTTGCTGTACTCTGGTGAAGTTTTCTGCTGTCCCCTGCAGCCTGAATGAACAACAGTCACGTCTTAATAAGTCATGCAAAATACTTTGATTTGAAATGGCTCTTTACATCTTATATACTTCCTTTCACTTCAATTTTGATCACCTGCTGATGATAGTTAAACTTCTTCCATTAGTAATAGAATGCACACACCGGGAGAGCTCAGAAACGGATCTGGTCACCAGTCAGTTCTCCAAAATCTTCTTATTTTGCTTGTCAATCAGGTTCTTGGTGCATCTCTACCAAAATGCTAATGCATATCTGGGCAGAGACAGAAAGTCTGGGGAGTAAACTGCATTTTTTTGCCTTTGACTCATGTTTGACAATACTGAGAAAATACAATATTGAGATAAGTGTTTATCTTTCAAACTTTTATTGACTCTATGTCTTAGGGCTTTGTGCCCCCATCAGAATGAGGTTCAGGGCTGACTCTTTAAGTGCCTTCTATTTGTCTTAGTATTTCTGGATGCCATGTGGTGCATATTAGCCGTGGATAACATTTTTGAACATATTTTATTGCCACTTTTGATATTGCACAAATGTTTCATTCCATGTCTATCTGCGGTTCTTTTAACCATCACAAGCCATAAAATGTTTTTATTTTAAATGCTAAGTTTGTATTGGTGACAATTCTACTGCATTGTTTATGATTTGTACTTGTATAGAAGAGACTGGAGCTGTTTCTTTTGGTGCACTTCATACCTGTCATGTGGTTAAAAACTCAGGGTTTCTTAGAAATGCAAGAATCAGTGAATGCTTTTGTAAGAAATAAAATTGCAACGTTGCCTACTATTTTCCATTTTATTATTGTTTCCAACATTAAATATTGTTCACAATGCTGAGGTACATTTCTATGCAATATTACTCAATATAATTTACAAATATTTGATACATTGAAATTATCTTTCTGCTACTGTGTAATTCTGCTGCGGTCTTTGTTTAGGTCCGCTTTCCTTTGATTTTGTCTGCGTTTGTGACAAATACCCAGGTCACGTCTCGCATATTCAGATGTAGATGTGGTTACACCTAACTTCATTTTTTCTCAGAATAAAGTAGAAATCCTCCATAGTTATCTGCGTTACTAACGCCTCCCTTCAGGATGTGATGCAGTCACATGTAGTTCTCAGAAGTGGTCAAAGGTCATTGACGTATTGGAAAACAGATGCACCTCCCATTCTGGTGAATTTTGTGAGGGAGGCAAATGCAAATGGAGTGACTTGCAAAATTGTTCATATGCCTTTTTCATCACATTTTATATCATAACCACAAGATTTAATATATTTTAGAGGCCAACTCAAGGTAGCGCATAATTCTAAAATTAAAGGAACTGTTTTGTTTCAAAAATGTCTTTCAAATAGAAATCAGAAAAATAAAACATGCAGTTGTAATTTTTTTAGAAGCACCTTTTTTTCAGTTACACCTTTATGTTTTGGTTATGCCTCAAGGAAAGGCAAATTTACTTGTACAGCACATTTCAACAGCAAGGCAACACAAAGTGCTTGCAAACTCAAAATTAAACAGTCTAGAATGTTAAAGTTATTATGAATCAAATGCAACCCTAAGCAAATGAGTTTTTAGCCTTGATTAAAATGAACTGCAAAAATCAGCAGTTTTTGCAGTTTTCCAGATTAATTTTCTTTGTTTGGCTCTAATTGTGGGATGCAGAGTAGATTTGAACAGGAAGACCTGAGTGGTCCAGAAAGTTGATGCAATAATATACCATATTTTGGTCCTAAGCCATTCATGGATTTATAAAGTCAATTCTCTAGCTACAGAAATGGGGTGATGTGCTCTGTTTCCCTGGTTTTAGTAAGAACACAAGCAGCAGCGTTCTGGATCAGCTGCAGCTGTCTGACTTGTAGACACTGTTGCAGTAATCAATCTGACTAAAAATAAATGCACAGATATATTTTTGCTGAGACATTAGCCCTTTTATGCTGAAAACATTCACTTTTTTTCCACATCTAGAGACTAAAATTTGTATCTGCGCTTTGCAAACGAACAAAGAATCATCGGAAAACATGAAATCGTGCCAATTTTAAATTCAATTTAGGTCTGAAATTTGACTTGGCCACACTAGTACATAAATATGTACTGTTCTAAACTATTCCATTTTAGCACTTGCAGTTTTTCTCTCATTTGTCAATCCAAGACAAAAATTATTTAAAAAAAATGTAATAGCTAATTTTTGAGTCTAAATCAGTCAGTCATAAAAGGGATTTCCATTAACCTGAGATTAAAAACAAGACATTAATTCTGGAAAAAAATGACACACTGCTGAGTTTTCTACAGAAGCTTTAATAAATTTAATCAAACGTGTACATTTTTATATTTCTCTGAATTTCAGTACAGATACGTTGACTCAAAGGCTTTTTGACAGGAAGATTCAAATTGGGGTTAAATTAATCTCTAGCTTAACAGTTTATTGATTAACAGTATTACAACACACCATTAGAAATTTGATTAGTTATGTACAATGGCCCTTTTTCAACTACTGCAATAAAACAAGACAAAAAAAAATCTAGTGCTTCTCTCAGAAGTTCAATTTATAATCTTCTGGTGTCACAAATTGTGCTGTTTTGTGTCTTTAGAAAAAGCCTTTTCTAATGACAGTTCATCTTAAAGTCTAACTGATGCTGAAGTGCATATGCAGGTGGTGAGGCCATCTTGTTAGCCCTTTAATTATATGCTGTCTGATTACTTGAGCTTAGAGACACTGCGTCTATTCATGAGTACATCTGAAAAGAAATCAGTTTATGCAGACAAAAGCTACAGATTGCATTCATCTCCAAAGATGGGCAAATGAGAAAAGTTTGACAAAAAAAATCAATTCATCTTAAAATCTGCACAGGATTATTTTCATGTCTCAGTGACAAGGAGTCTTTGGTCAAAGCTACAAGTTTAGTTTTTAAACACAGCAAATTAAATGTTATTTCTGTTTTTTGCATTCACTGGTTTGATGATGGCTTTTTGATAGGGCTGTCTCCCTGTTTGAATTGAGGAGGAATCTGAGGAATGTGACAGGGCTAAGATGCTACCCTGTCAAATAACATAGAAACACAAGTGTTAGATAGGAGAACAATCACTCTCGGTTAGACTTGCATGATTTTTGACTTTGCTCACCTTCATTTAGTTTCCCTGCTTGGCTCTTAGAAGAGGCCGCAGTCTTTCAGGTTTTCTTTGATGATGATGTCGGTTACGGCGTCAA
Organism: Poecilia formosa; assembly: GCF_000485575.1. Classification (NCBI taxonomy): domain Eukaryota; kingdom Metazoa; phylum Chordata; class Actinopteri; order Cyprinodontiformes; family Poeciliidae; genus Poecilia; species Poecilia formosa. The sequence continues at coordinate 7,415 of NW_006802204.1, forward strand.
ACACAAACTTGACGTTTTCTGTGTCTGTGGCGCAGGTCATGTGCGAGTAGATTTCTTTTATATCTCGGCGCAAGTTCAGGTCCAGGAACTGGATTTTGATGTAGTTGCCAGCATCCTCATAAGTATTGGGCCCTGGGCAGGACAACAGGGAGATATAAAAGATAAATGACAACAACATCGATGAAATGAGGAAGAGTTGTTTTTCCACTTTAACATCCACAAACAAAATGAAGAGCTAAACTTACTTGCAGCTAGCTAGTCTATTCTTCACATAGCTAGATCATGTTTTGCCAACGATACTGTCATTTATACATTGAAAAAAGAATCTAAGTAGTTCATGAAAATCTCACCATCGTACTCGGGGAAGCACATGCTGAGATGGGCTTTCTTGATCTTCTCAAGGAACACATCCTTTTTGTTCAGGAAGAGGACAATGGAGGTGGTGGCGAAGTAGCGGTGGTTGCAGATACTGTTGAACAAGTGGAGACTCTCGTGCATTCGGTTCTGAAAGGAAAAAAAAAAACAAACTTTTAAGTCACCCAGATTTTTACTTCTTACCATAAATTATGAGATGCAACGGTAAACTCTGTCATACCACTTCGTCATCCTCCACCAACACCATGTCATAGGCGCTCAGAGCAGCAATGAAGATGATACAGGTGACACCTTCGAAACAATGAATCCACTTCTTCCTCTCTGACCTCTGGCCACCCACATCAAACATTCTGGATCAAAACAAAAGGCAATTTGCTGTGTGATCGCCCGATCAATCCTAATTCCTACTAATGAGCAATAATTCGTAGACTCACCTGAAGTTAAGATCTTTGAAGGAGAATTGGGTCTCAATGATACCAGTGGTTTTCACTCTTGATCGCAGCACATCCTGCTCAGTGGGCACATAGCCTGGTTGGACCAGTCGCTCCAGGTCATTGAGGTAGCTGTGTGAAAATTAAACTCTGTCAGTGGACTTATTTTTATGATTACATGAGCAGTGTTTCAATGTGTTGTTGCTTACTATCCAGCTGAGTCGTTGAGTTGATACTCTGAAGCCCTGTCGAAGCAGGCCTGGATGCCAGAGTCTTTCCACAGACGCAGAATGATGTCTGACAATTCTTTGGGCATGGTTCCCTCCTCAATGGTGTCTGCAAGATGCATCAGTTTCCTAGCATCATCCTGCAGGAAGGACCCAGGTGGACAGTCACATCAATAAGTTTAACTTGGAACATTTGACCTAAGATTTATATAGACGTGTGGTGTCACCTGTTGATCGGGGTGGCCGTAGTTAATGTTGAGTGTGTTCATGGCCTTCACGATTGCCATGATGGACTGCAGGGTGTTGCTGTAGATGATGACAATGAACTCCAAGCATTCTTCAAGCGAATAACCATCTTTGTGGATAATTCTGTGGAGAAAGTGTAGCATTACTATTGAATATAGCTTCGGACAAGAAGGAATAAATGCTGCTTAGATACAAAGTTCTTACTTCATCTGTTTGACAATGGTGCTCTTGCCTGATTCTCCAGCCCCTATGAAAAACAAGAAATCATTTTAGAAGATATCTTCGCCTATTTTATCAGAATATCCCAACATTTTCTTTGATTTGAAGGTGTTGGAATAACATCTGTTTTTCTCAGGTCCTCCACTATATCCTCCAAAAGATGTTCCCAACAAGCGTGGCATAATTCTTCTTACTTCAGCCCTAATCTTTTTTACTGGCCCCTGACCTGCATCACCATAAGGAGAGGATGAAGCAGTGCATGAAACAATGTCTGAAACAGGTTCTTATGTGTATACAAAGTATTTTCAGATGGTGCAGTCTTTCAACTGTCAACTAATATTACAACTCTGAATTACTTCAAGCAGCCCAACTACATTTGACTGTATGCTCTGTATTTTATTAGCTTATAGAATAAACTGTAACTCTGACAGTTTCTCTCATTCAGTCTAAATTCAGAAGATGTAAAATGAAGGTGCTATAAATCTGTTTTGGTTTGTTGATTCAGGGTCAGTGTCCTTCAGTGTTAAGCCCTTTGTGCGGAAAAACCTGTTGTGTCAGGATTAGCAGGGATTGCCTTGCGTGATTATCTGAGTGTCTCAGCAATTCAGTGACACAGTTTATTAAGCTCTTACTTGATATGTTGCATCTTTTCATGCACAGTTAGAGACTTTAAAGAGTAAAAAAAAAAAATCAGCCCTGGAAATTAATTAGGTGTGTTATTTGCAACAATGCATAAACCAACATCATTTGCTTTTATGATTGCTAAACAAGAACTAAAATTGCTTGTGAAAGTCAAAGCAGGAATTGTTTTAGGGAAAGTTTTTAACCAAAACAAGTTAGGAAGTCACAGTAAGGTAATTTTACAGCTCAACTAAAACAGCACACTAAAACCATCTAAGGTGTGGGAATGGCTCTGACCAGATCATGATGTATTGAAACCATTGCTTCTAAATCACTTGTCCAACAGGTGTCTGTACCTAGCAGCAGCAGCTTGACGGTCCTTGCGTCCTTGTCAGCATCCTCCTTCAGCCTCTTCTCCAGCTCCCTGGAGTGTTTGTCCTCGGCGCTAGCTCCGGCCCCCATCCTACTTTTCCCGGCTTGGGCCCCTTTGTTTCAAAAGCCAAATGTCAGGGAAAATGGAAGCAGGTCCCGGTTGGCTGCTCGCCTGCTACTGTCTGACCGGTGCCTTCAAGCACGCAGCTGATGCGCCAACTGCAGGCAGCTGGGGATTGTTTGAGTATTTTTTCCCATCACAGGGAAGGATTTTGGGCTCCCTCAGCCCACCTGACCAGTGGTGGCCAATGGAGCACAAGGACAAGACAGCTACAGGGCAGAGGTGTGAAGGGAAGCAGACATACATCACTGTAGGAGTGCTCTAACCTTTAGGGTACTTTGCTGCGCTCAGCGGAAGATGAACATCGGCTCAAGTGCTTATCTCATGCTCTTCTTAGGCTCCTTCAGAAGAGAAGCCAGTAAAACTAAAATAACTTGGTTCATGTCTTGCTACCAAAACTAAGTTTAGTATCTGATGTGACCAAAATAAAAATGAAATCTGATGGTAAACTCATTGTGGTTTTATTTCTGCAAGAGGGATGAGAATGTGATGAGACTGTTAGAACCAACACAAAATCAGGAAATGCATGTCAAGACCATCAACCTGTAGTCTAAACACAGAGACATATGCACACACAAATGCAAAGATGGGTCCAAACATTCCTTATGGGATCCAATAGCCTGAAGGGTGAGTTCTGAAGTGCTTAAAGAGCTTTGCAGTTTCACCAGACATATCTCATTGACCTAAATCTGAAGCTGGTTAAGGATCCTAATCCACTCACACTTTCAGTTCTGCGTGCACGAAGATGCGGCATGAGTGTATGTTCGTGATCACAGCATCATATTTCATTACATGCTCAGGAACCGAAGAATAGTGTTATTATTGTGTTATCTCTAGCGCCTGGATCAGAAGGCATACACAGGATCAAAACATAGAACATCTGTAACTGGGTGTAGATGCAGTTTGATTGTAAACGTATTTGCTTCTCTTTTGAGGTAATTTTTTTACTTCTAACCCCATTTTGATTGGATACAATCCTGTCCACTGTAAATTTTAAATTCTGACAAGACAGAAAGTGTCAACGTTGGACCAGAGTCTTTGAAAGAGAAACTACTGAGTCAATCCATTGATAACTGATGGCATCAAATTGACTCTTAAAGTAAATACTCTTTGTGTTATTTTTAACCAAGGTATGTCACTTAAATCCCATACTAAACATGTTTGAAGGATTCCTTCTTTCTCTTTTAGAATACTGCAGAAATTAAAAATATTCTGTCTAGTTTTGACGCTGAAAAAGTAGTACAGGCCTCCACGTGATCCATACATTTGTTATTGGACTAATGTAAATATTTGCAGTCAGGAAGTCCACAAAATGCAGTTAAGTAATCATGATTAAATGCATATAATTTGATTCATAATAAAGTTGTAATTAGTCTTGATTGATCCTAAATAAATCCTAATATTAAGAAATATACAGACGTTTGCTGATTCTTTTTTAAATGTGTTAAAAATCACTCAATATAAACGTCATGAATTTATCTTTTAGATTGATGTTATAATGGGTTTGACTGATTCTTATTTCTTATTTTATGCTAACATAATTGGAAATATTTTAATTGCTATGCTAATGCAGAAAAATAAATATTAAAAATGAAGTGCTCTAAAGTCACCATGCAGACTAAACAAAGGAGAACACTTGTTATTATAAAATATAGAGCTTTAATTTATTAGTTAGCAACATTGATGAGGAAGAAAAGATAGTAGTTTTTACAAGTCATTACATTACCACAAAGTGTGCTTATTATACATTACCTCACAGAGCTGTCATACAGAGAAAACAGATTCCCACAGTAGAAATATATGAAAACCTGTTTTCTTCTTCTACTTCTTATATCTGACAAGGAGAACTCAAAGATGAAATCAGCCTTTCTGATCTTTCAGCATTTCCCAAAACAAAAAGGATCCGAACTCCCACAACAATAAAAAGACATCCACAGCAACAGTTTAGACAAAACACTACATACATACACTGTACATGCCATGCACATTTAAAATTCACTGTCTCAAGACTGTGGTATGATTTTTTTCTTCAGGTTTGGCAAGTTATCATGATGTTTACTGTGTAAAGGTGTTCGTTTCCATAGTTGGTGTGAAGTCTGTGGCACCAGTAATAAAGGATGGCTCTGTACCAGGACAAATAGAGCGGCAGGAGCTCTCTGGTAACCAGATGATACATAAAGTACAGCACCAGTCATCATAGCAATATAAATCTGCACACTTGTATAGACTGATTACATTAATTTCACCAATATTTACATAAAAATGGAAGGAATGGAAAAGAAAACAAAAACGACAGTGCTGTGAAAAAGTATTACATTTTTCTGATCATTAAGCAGTTTTGTTGAAGTTGGTAGCGCTGTTGCCTTGGAGCAAGAAGGTACTGTGTTTAGGTCCTGGCCTGGAGTCTTTCTGTTCTCCCTATGCAAGTGGAGGTTCTCTCCAGGTACTCTTAAAGTCCAAAAACATGACTCTTGGGTAAACAGGTTTCTCTAAATTGCTTTTAGGCATAAATGTCGTTAGTCCTGTGTGTTGCTCTGTAATGGTGTAATGATGACCAGTCCAGGGTGAACCTTGCCTTTTGCCCTATGACTGATGGGGATATTGCAACAGCAAGCGGGAATAGACAGTGGATTTATGGACATTTAATTTGATAAAGAGAAAAAACTATTCAAAACAACAAAATAATAACATTGCTCTATGCCCTTTAATAAAGTGTAATCAACATATTTTGGAGAGGTGAGTGCAATATCCAGGTTGTGATTACTGAAAGTTATGCAGGGCCAAAAAATTACAAAAAAAAAAAAAAAAAAAACATGTTTAAATGTTTTGAAGTAGCCCAGAACATAAAACAAAACAAAACAAAAAAAAAAAAACATCCAGCCCTGAGCTAAAGATATTCAAGGACAAACAAATGTCAATAACTTTGTTTCCTATCAGTTTGGAAAGAGTTATAAAGCCATTCTGAAGTCTTTTGGACTCCAATGAACCAAATACAAAGCCATACATGGGGAAAACATGGATGAGAGGCTGACCTAATCAATCAGTCATCCAGGAGGTACCAAAACAAGCACCATGAACTTCACTTCAGTGTGTTGCTACTCAAGAACTTTTCTATAAATTGATGAAATAAAAGGTTTTACTCACTAGCAGAAAACCTTTAAAAACTTAAGCTCAAGCACTCGAGTCGTACAACTGAACAATGGTCCAATAGACACCAACAACTTCATCTCTCAAAGACTCAAAAATTAGGAAGTTTATTTGTCAAATCTGGACATAAATCTGATAAAGATGATGTGACAATGTGGCTGAATTCAAACAAAAAGTGTCTGAATCTTCTCCACAGATGTAAAAGACTGATTATATTCACCAAAGGCCAGGTGAGTTTAGATAGATTTTTCCTTCACTTTATCTAAAGTAATCCATAAATGAAAAGTGCATGCTGTATTTACTCGGCAGATTTGTAACTGATATTGAAAACTGATTGACGATCAGAAATCTCTAAGTGACAAAATATCACAAAGTGAGCAAATACTTTTTCCACAGCATTGTAGTTTATAGGGTGTTTAATACGTTTAGAAACAAACTTTTTCTAAGATTTATTTAAAAAAAAAATCACCAATCTGGCAACAAAAGGTGCTTTCTCTAATATATATATAGATATATATTTTTTTAATCACAGACTCACATTTAGCTGCCTGCTAGAATAACTCATCTCCACAGAGAGAGAAGAGAAGGCAATGTTCTGTTTTCCACTTCTGTTTCGTTAAAAGAACCCTTCCTCCAAAGATAAACAGCTTATAACAAGATGCCGAGAACACAACACTGAGATGTGATGCTTACATACAAACAAAAAACACTTGGCAGCAACTAATCATGGAAGAATATGAACGGTGCAGTTTGAAATTGTCACCTTAGGTCCGTCGACCTTCTGTGAAAGAGCTTAAAATTCACGTTCTTGGGAGTTTGTGATGTGCTGTTGCAGCTGCAGCTTGTCGGCATTCCTACCATCGTCAATGGCGTTTTATTTACAGTACAATAGTGTCCACCTTTGCAATGACTGTCCAGGTGAGATTACCTAACAAATGCCAGGCTTTTCTGGTGTAATTCTGGATTTAGATACTGCCAGCAGTCAATTGTTCAGACATAATTGCAGAGAAATGGGAAGCTTAACCACTCCAGTCCTTGTCTGGACACCGTTAAAGTCCAGAGTAATAGTTGCTATTTAAAAAAAAAGAAAAGAAAAAAGAAAAACACCAAACAAAGATATTCCCAACATAATAACACAATGTCATAAACAATAACACTAATAATTATAATAACAATAATAATAATATAACAATATTTGCACAGATCTATTCACAAAAAACATGTTTTCTAGATAGGTATAAAGAATTACTTTGTACAACCTACAATAAATATTGTGTTTGTTCTTCCAACAGTCACATACAAATGATGCTTTCTGTTGCAGGGTCTGTTAAATGGAGTCATTTCCCTTAAATGGAGGGTTGTGAGGAGAAACTAGAAGGTAGACAAATGGTGCTGTTTGAACACGACAGGCTGAAAACCCAAACTCTTCATGTCTCAGCTGGATTCGTCTGGTCGTCGTGATGCCGGCGGTTGCGAGGCTTCTTCTGCTCCTTCAGCTCCTTCAGGCTTTTAGCTTTGCCGTCCCCGAGGCCGTCGTCCCCGTGCTGCCAGTAGTCCTTGCAGTACTGGTTGATCAGCCCCATCTCCGGCTGGCTGAGGATGGTCAGCAGGTCCTTGTACTGCCCAACGCTCGGGGTCCATGCGCTGGACTGAATTTGGGGGAGGGCTGGGTTGCCCGTATCCACAAGGACGTTGTTGACCGTGCGACTGGACAGGACGACTAGCTGGAGCTTCACCAGGGTGTGCTTGAAGTTCTTCTCAGTGGACGTGCAGTGGTAGATGCCGCCGTCGGAGGACTGCAGCGAGCGGATCAGGAGGCCCTGATCGGTTTTCAGGATGCGACCCTCTGAGCGAATCTGGAGTGCACAGGGAGGGAAGTTTTACAGCTTAAGGAAAGACACGGACAAAGTAGCACAGAATATTTAATTATCAGTTAAAAAGGTAAAAGAATACAACGCTTTCCAAAAGCAAACCAGAATATAAATGTATTTTATTAGGATTTTACACATCTTTGCACATCTATAACATTTTTTAATAATTTGCCCATCTTTGGAAAATAGCTCTAGCTCATTCAGACTGGAAAAAAAAAAAAAACATATGTGAACATCAATTTACACCCAACTGTTAACAGGAATATGCTTTGAACTTAAGTGTTTTAGTGCAACTCTGACTGTATGCTTTGGTTTTTGTGACCCATTGCCTCAGTCCCCAGGCTTTTGCAGCCTTTAATAGGTTTTCTTCCAGGATTGTTTTTAGCTCCAGTCAACTCTGATCAGCTCTTCTGTTCCTGCTAAAGAAAAGCATCCCCACAGCCTGATGCTGCCACCGCCATGTTTTACACTGGGGGTGGTTTTTCACATGGAGTGCTCGTTTTCCATCTCACGTTGCAATTTACATGTAGGCCAAAAAGTAAATAAACCTAGAAAAAAAATTCTGAATCACAAATCTGTTGCCAGTTTTCACACCTTATCCTCATCCTGTCATAAAGACTGATAGTTCAATTAATTTCAACTAGTGCTGAAATAAGACAATTAGCAGCTAAAGTGTAAAAGATCCATTTACTACTTTTATATGACATCAGTCAACATCTGTTGTACAAGAAATAAAATTAATCACCTCTTTTCTCCTGTCGCTGTTTTCCTTCTGCAGGTGCCACTTCAGAGAGACGTGAGGAGAACGAGCCTGGCACTCCAAGAATGTTGTGCTTCCCTCCACTCCGTACTGAACCGTCTCCAGCGTATTCTTATTTGCTGTGAAACATGCGAAAGACGTTGCTTAATGCTTTTGTACTGAAAACTGCATCACAAATCCGTCTTGTACCACAGAGAAACTCACCATTCGAGTTGTAACCTCTGCACTGGCGGATCGGGTTTCCATACTTTACGTCCTGTCGACGGCTTCGTCTGGGAGATCGAATCAACAGCCGAAAATAAAGCTTAGCATCAGCACGGTTCTTAAATATCCTGTGCTACAATAATCCGCAGAGATAATGTGAGCCTGAGGTTGTAAACGTCCAGACCGTCTCGGTCTCACCTTTTCTGCGAGGCAGAGTATCTGGAGCAGGACTTGCCGTCCCAGGCGCAGTACGGGTCCCGGGCCAGGCAGCAGTCAGCGCAGGCCTCGCCGTACACGTCGCAGCGGTGCAGAGCCAGGTGGGTCACACCCAGGACAGACCCCACATATAGTTGTTGCTATTAAAAAAAAAAAAAAAAAAAAAACACACAAAAAACAGCAAAAAAAGAACAACAGAAGTAATGAAGAAGTAATTAAAAAACGGTTCAAAAACCGATCAACAAAAGATCAAAAAAACAGAAAAAAAGAGCAGAACAAAAAAAAAAAGAAAAAAGCAAAAAAGAACAAAAAAAAAACAACAACAACCAAGAATAATGAAAACCAAATAAGGTTCCAATAAGTTTTTTTTTTAAAGACAAAAGTAAAGGCAACAACATAGATTCTTTGAGCGCTTCAAACAATCGATATGCGTGGGTCCCTAATTTAAACCAATAAATTTAAACGTTAAATTACTATGAAAAATAAATTCTGTAATGTATGTATTGGAGAGTTTTAAAACATTTTAGAAACACATTTTATAGTAAAATGGTTACAAATACCCGAGCAAATTGTCTTTTTTTGACATTTAAAATTCATTTCATAAGTCATGTTTCTAATGGCTTAGAATAGAATAATTTCGGAAATGAAATAAATCTGATAGATAGCTCCCACTAAGTTAATTGGATGAATAAAAATACTTTGGCTCAGATTAAGCTGTACTGGCAAAAGCAAAACGAGTGGTAACTTACCCGTTTAGATGAAATCTTCATGGTGGTGATTGGGGTGGGAACCTGAAGTGGCAGATGGAATTTTTACATCAACACAAAGTAAGAAAAAACAGAAAAAAAGTTGACAAACATGTCAAAGCATATAATAGAAGAAATTGCCTCTCTAGCCAAACCTAAATAAATTATAAATAGAAAAATAAGAAAAGAATAAGAGATTATACACTAAAGGACAGATTTGCAAAATAATAATATTTGTTTTTTAAAATAGCGCACTGTTTAATCTGCAGCACATTATTCCCTATTTAGTAGCCCTTTGAATAAAAGTCGAGTGGTCAAAGTCTCAATTAGTCAGTCAGATGTCAAAGAAAACTAGAAATCAAAATTGGTCAGGAAAAGCCTGACCAATACCTTTGTATAAAGTAAGACAAATAAAAAAGGAGTTTTTGGACCAGTTTTATTGTGACCGACCTTGAACACCTCCACCTCCTCCAGAACCAGCTCCTCTGTTTGTAAGTCATCTCTTGGCAACACGATGACTTTCTGCACCGTCCCACGATCTGAACCACCAAAAAAATATCAATTCATATTATACAACCTTCAACTGAAAACAGCTTTACTGGAAACATTTATGATAAACACAAAACTCCATTCAACTATGGATCTTTACAGCAACTTTTAAATGTTCTGGTCTCACAGCGCTGACCTGTTCCCAGGAAGAGCACCTCATAGCTCCCATCAGCCGCTCTCACTTGGTCGACAGCAATTGTGGTGAACTCGTAGTCCACGTTGGTTCTGACCACCAGGGGGCGCTTGTGCACCGGGTAAATGGCGTTGTACATGGTGGGGTGGTTTCTCATGAAGTTGATAACCTCGTCTGGGTAATCCTTTGTGGATTTCATGTTGGGAGTGAAAGTACCTCCAGGACACTATTGACAGATGGAACATTTTAATGTCAAATCTGCTCCTCTGACATTTGCTTTATTTCCCCATGGGTGCGGTTTATATCATGGACATTGATTTTCTTTATTTTTGAACTCACAGTGCCAGGTCGAGGGTAGGGAATTTTCCCAGTGTACGCCACCCACTGGTAGTTGGGCCCTTCTTTGTGGGCAAACGGCCCGTTGAAGACCATACGGATGTCGGCCATGGAGTAGACGCACACCGCCGAGCCTTTGAACACAGACCTGCAGGAGGACAGATTAGCACAAGTTATTGCAAAGATATTATCAAGACAGGATGCAGATTAACTCACACCCCGAGGTAATTACTGCAAGGTATCTCTGTGGCTTCTCAGTCTGACTTCCTTCCACATATTCAGTCTGCCTCTGTTTGCAGGAACTTGCTGAAACATCACGATGCAGAACCACTCAGACTGACTCAAGCAGAGACAAGTTGTCTGACATACTGACATACAAACACCCACGTATCCCAAAGAATCGCCAGAATACAGGCTCTCACTGCTGCAGAGCAGTGTGGTATGTTTGCAGCTTGTGTCATGAGCCCCTATCATTAGCACCACATGTGCTTCTATCAGCTGGGCTTAAATGCTCTCAATGGCTATAATGGCGATTGCAACAATAACAGTATTTCTTTCTCCAACACATTAATCAAAATGCATTTATTATGACTTTGCGAACACCTTTCTTGACCTGTGCGCTGACAGAATCTCAGTTTACAAATCTCAAAGAGTTCGTGTGTATTTTTGGAAGTGAGGTAATGAATGAGTAGTCAGTATCTTATCTACATTAGAAAAACCTTCTGGAACAATTAAGGAGAAACTTAGTTTTGACCTGACTATGACTAATCCCTGAAAGGTTTACACACACATTATACCATTATGTAGGATTACACATTATGCCATTTTGCCTATATAGATAAACAATAAGTGGATAGAAGCATTAAGTCTTCACTGTTACATATCACATAAACAATACTGACATAAATGACACATTCAATATGTCAGGTCAGCAGAAAACGAGAGATGCACTGGGAAGCCAGCAACTGACTGAAATTGGACAAGTCTTTGTTTTATCAGTCAAAAACTGAAAAATCTGGAAAACAGTCAGTGAATGGATCATAGTTAGCACTATTAGGTCTTTAAACAGTTAGTGAGGAGGCTGTCACTGAAGACAGAAAACTCCAAATTGGTAATTTTTGTCGTCAGTTCAGGTGATAAAAAATAAATCGGAGGAACCAAAGAGATGTTCAAAGAGAATTAAAAGGAAATTGTAATTTTTAAAAAAATGACAAAATGTTTGAATTCTTGAGACAGCAAGAGAGTTATCGAGAGTAAGACTTTCAAAAGACAACAAGAAGCAACGATGCTTAATTTTTTTTATCCTTTTGAGCTTTCAGCCGTTGTTATCCAACGTGCTGACTGAATTTAGAAATGTTTGCAGCCTCTTGGAAATCCTGTAGTTAATGTCTGGGTCTATAATCTATAAAACCCAACAACACTGTCCACCTTCAGTGACTGACAACCTGCTATCAAACCTGACTGTCTCTATAAAAGACTCAGCGGACGGCGTCGCCCTCTGGGCTGAACAGTCACTTTTCTGTCTCCTGCTTGTAGGCGGATTCTTACAAACCAATACAGACTCATAACATTACAAAGAGCAGACACCTTACGGCTGAGTGCAAATGAGCACGTACTGCTGACAGACATTAAAACACACCGAACATTCACACTGAAATTAGAGTTAAAAAAAGCCATTACTCACCCTGAAACTGAGAAGACTCCATAGATGACTGGGTTCCTCGTGTCTTGGGTTGGTTGGATATACACGTCCCCTGTAGACAGTCACATGAATTACACATTAGTCACATCCATGAATTATGAAAAGTTACTAATTCACAATAAGTATTCATAGTTCTAAACATGATTTCGATGTATATGCACAAATGTAGATCGCTTCCTGGGATTTGTGCCGCACTGAATTTAACCCTCTTTCAAATTCAAATTAAACAAGGTC
>NW_006802205.1:0-19800 GCF_000485575.1 Poecilia formosa
TGTTCAGTGCATTCAGCTCATGTGTGATGTCGACAAGAAAAGCTAAGTCCATGAGCCATTTCTGATCATTCAACTCAGGAACAGCCATCCCATCCTTCTCCATGAAGGCTTTCACTTCTTCTCTCAGATCAAAAAATCTTTTCAATACATTTCCCCTGCTGAGCCAACGTACCTCAGTGAAATAGAGCACATCTTCATATTCTGACTCCAATTCCTCTAAAAAAGCATGGAACCTCCTGTGCTTTAAAGCCCTGGATCTGATGTGGTTGATGCATTTCACAACAACAGACATCACATTGTCACACTTCAGGCATTTGCTGCAAAGGGCCTGCTGGTGGATAATGCAGTGCAGAGCAATGGCCTCTTCTACACCCTCCTCCTCAAGTTTTTTTTGAACAAGTGCCACCACTCCATTTTTCCTCCCCGTCATTGATGGCGCATTCTCAATGGCATCACACAGCTGGTGAAATATCTCATGAGCAGTGGTCTGGCCATGCATTGGAATTACTCTGAGCAATTCCTCTGTCACTTCACAATTGCAGTCAACACCACGGACATAAATTGTGAGCTGAGCAGTGTCAGTTATGTCTGTGCTCTCATCAAGAGCAACTGAATATACATCAAAACATTTGGCTTTCTCACACAGTTGATGATAAATGTCACTTGACAGGTCAGAAATGCGCTCTGCCACTGTGTTGGCAGAAAGGCTGATGTTGCTGAACTGACTTTTCTTTTCCGGACAAACTATACTTGCAGCCTGTAATATGCATTTTTTTTTACAAACTCTCCTTCTGTGAATGGTTTTCCAGCCTTGGCAATCATCTCACTAACCATATAGCTGGCTTCGACTGCTGCAGCATTCTCTTTGGTTGCTTTCTTGAAGAAACATTGTTGCCTCACTAGACATGTTTTAAGGCTGGCAACCTGGTTGGCTCTCTCATCCCCCTGGTATTTTGCATATTCATCAGCATGTTTAGTTGAATAATGACGTTTCAGGTTGTATTCCTTGTGCACTGCAACTTTTTCAGCGCAAATAAGGCATGTCGGGATGCCCCTGTGCTCCACAAAGAAATACTGCATCTCCCACCTTTGCTGAAATTGTCTGTGCTCCTCACTTATCTTTCTCTTCACTGCAGGCTTTGACAAAGACATGATGAGGGTGTGACAAAATTTACTTTATTTCACTTGGCGTTGCTCTTGTTTCACGTTTCATAGAAGTGTTTAGCTAGCTAGCGACGCACGGAGAACGTCTCGACGCGTGACGTCATTTTCGCTTCTATTGGTTGCAGCGGTGAGGCGGACGACGGGCAGCCCGGTAGCAGCCGCCTGTCTCTGTGTTTGATCGTGGCATTTGTTGATGGTAGAAGATACCGGAATAGCGACCGCAAGGGAGGCGGGGGAAGCCCCCCTCCCCGCGGTCGCACTGAAGCGCTGCAACCGTGCGGCGCTTTTGACGCACTGTTGTTACAAGCATAGTGTGCATTAAGTCGGTGTAGCTTAATCTAGCACAGAATGTCAGCAAGGATGAGGAACAGTGGGAACAGCTGGGGCTCCTTCAGAGGTCCACTCTCTCTGAGGGCCGCACTAATATTATACTTTAACATGAGGGTGAGGGCCGCAAAAAATCGTCCCGCGGGCCGCGAGAATGAGACCCCTGCACTAAACAAATCATTTTGTCCTGTCAGACAAAATGATTTGTCTGACAGGACAAATCATTTTGTCCTGTCAGACAAAATGACAGGACATTTTGTCTGACAGGACAAAATGTCCTGTCAGACAAACAGGACATTTTGGACAGGACAGATGGGCCTCAATGAGGCCCATCTGTCAAAGGAAGGGTCAAGAGAGGGAAACATCTCTGAACACTCGAGTTTAGATAAATACAATCTATGAATTAGATCTATGTGTAGATCTAATTCATAAAGAATGAGAATAAACATATGCTTGGTTTATTATGTGTAAAAATCACTCCTCGGTCTTCCTGCCAAACATTTTAACTTTAACAGAGTTTCAGACGAGTGCTGACCAGACCTCTGTGTTTTGACTATCCGGCGTTGTCAAAGGAATTCCTCCCCCAGGACAGATTCGTCTAATCACTGACTCAATTTAATCTGCTGGTTTTCATTTTCTAGAAAACATTTTAACCAGTTTCAATAAGAAATTGAACTTGACTGCATTTTTAATAACTTGGATCAACTGACCTCTGAATTAATTTAATTTGCCTTGAGAGAATATTTGATTGAATTGACTTTATTTAAGTCTTGCCTGTAAATAAACAACTTAATCCTGGCAACTTGCCATGAAAATCATGCAGCTGAATATGTTTTTGTAGAAGATTTTTAAATACCAACAATGTATACAAAAGTAAAAAACAGTTTTTCTGACTCTTCCAGTTCCCGTAGACACTGGTCTCATAATTGTGGTGCAGGCCAGAGAGGACGCCTACATTCCTCGAACAGGAGTCCTCAGCCTTCAGGAGATTTGGCCTGGATGTGAAATCAGATACCTGAATGGAGGACACATCAGCGCTTACCTGTTTAAACAGAATTTCTTTAGGTAAGCTAAAGACCTTTTCACATAATTCCTCAGAAACTGGTATTATGGTCAAGATCACACAACCCGAGACCAAGACTAGCGCGCCATGCTACATGACATCATCAAATGTGAAGCACCATCCAAACCTTCTCAAACTGATGTGAAGGATCCACATTCCAATGAAAAACTCCTGGGTATCAAAAATTGAAATGAGTCTAACCAGAATCATTGTCGATTCAAACTCTTCTTTGTTTTGCTTTGTTTCCACCTCTGTGCAACAATCCGCACAGTTTGGAGGTGGTGCGTTAAGCTGTGATAGAAACCAATAGAAATACAGGTAAGGAAAGCCGTTACCATGGAAACAGATTTAAATACCAAATTATTCCGCTCCCACCAGCCACCAAACTGAAACAACTACTGTAGTGGTGATGTGACGCAGACCGGATCTTCTCTTCAAAGAGCCATTCAAATGACTTGAAAACACGTTTGTGAGAACATGCCATTTTATCCCACGGCATAAAATGGCAGTTTTCTAGTTTTTGTGGTTGAAGCTCACAAAAAAGTTGAATCATTTCAACTTTTTTGAAAAAGTTTAACACACATGATATGTTGTTAAAAACACATCATGTTCTTATAAAAGATAAAATTTCAAGATATCAATGTAAAATATATATATGTGTTGTGTGGATTGATAACATTTTAGTGCCATTTGTAATACAGAAAGAAAATCAAAGGAAAATGTGAGAGAAAAAAAGTGGACTTGAGTTGCTTTGGCAGAGACAAAATTGATCTCATGCATTATTAAATATAACAATTAAGGCAACACAATAACGGTAAAAAACACTCAACTGTGAACATTAACTTAGCAGCAACAAGCAAGAGTGAAGCACATCATCCTCATCCTGCAGCGCCCAGCCGAACAGAGCAGTGAGCATGCTCTCTGTCATCCTATGATGTTCTATTTAATTTATTCATTGCAGATTAGATATTTTTAATTAAAGAAAATAATAACTTCTGCAATGTGTGCAGAAAAAATGCCTAAGGTGCTGATAATGCCTGACACTCTGTTCGAGATGCAACAGAGTGTGAAAGACTGATATATTACAAATTAGTTCAGTGAAAGAAATATTTTCTTTTAAAACTGCAAAGAAATACTATTTTATAAAGCATGTTTTGCACATATGAATTATCAATGACTGTCTGACAAAGCAGTAAAACCCTTTTTGTAAACTGTAAAAATATGAAGGAGCCACCTTCATATGTTTACACAATAATACATAAAAATATATAACATGGAATACCATTCGAAGGAAGACGGGTTCTGCGTCACAGACATGAAGGTTTTGTCTTAGCAGATGTCAAGTCGTTTGAGCACAAATGGGAATCATTCAAATAGACGGCAACCCTGAGCATTCTGCCAGGTTGGTGACAAAGTAGAGGTTTGGTTGTGACCATCACAGGAGTGTGATGTTCTGTGAACCAGGTGGCCGACGTGTCAGACTGAGTTCTGAGTGAAGGAATTGGGCAAAATTCCTGTTAACTATGGTGAGAAGCTTATGAAAGGATTTCTTAGATGTTTGACCCAAATCAAATATTTTATACTCTTAAAGTTTTAGCGCCTCCAGGACACGGAGCTGAACAGGGTGAGCCAGCATGTAGTTACTACACTCCTCAGAAACCTGAAACGTACAGAAACTGCTGGGCAGTATTATGGACTTTTTTCAGCTTTACATCATGTCATAGTGTTATCCTCAAAAATATACCTGGAGTGTTGCCTTTCATGCAAGTTTGAGAAATTCTTCAAACAAGTATTTTTGCATGTCGTGCAAAACGCTTGATTTCAGACTAGCGTCAGCCGCAGTTAGCAAACACCTGGTGGAACTGTGCATCTGCTGAGCTCATTATATGAGCAGCTTCTCAGAGCAACTCTGGTAAAATAAAGTTTAAGTGGTCAGTAGAGGAGCCATGTGATAAAAACCTGAAGACGGAATTTCAGAAAGAGCAGGACTTTCCTAAAGAGACGGAGGCCCAGTTTCAAGGTATTAAGTTACAATGTCATATTTGAGATATATATATATATATATATATATATATATATATATAGTCAAGTTTTTTGGCCTCTACAAATCACCTTAGCTTCTGCCCAAACTTGAAAAGGGCTTGCTCCCATCAAGAAATCCAGGACCAACTCTTCTCAGTGTCATCTTTTTATTTTAAGTGTCATCAGTGTCATCTTTTCTCTTTTTTTTTTTTGAATCACTGTACTTTCCAATACATGACACCCAAGCAGGTTGAAAACCTACAAACAAACAAATTACAAATTACTTTTAAGTAATCAAAAAATAAACAAAATAAACTACTTTCATAAATCCATTTTTGTAAAGCCAGCTAGGTCCTCCGAATGCAGGTTTAAAGTTCAGTTCCTACCAGTGGTGTTTCTGCAGGAGCTTGAAGATGAGGTCTTTGTTTGTAGAGATTATTCTACCACAGGTGTGCTGAGTTGCCTTATAGGCTCCTGAAGGCCTGAGTGAGAGAGATGGGTGTGCTTGATTTTCTGTGAGGCACGTGCCAGCTGGGTGGAGATGGTATTGCACTCACACAAATACACCATTTGCTGTTTTAACTTGACATATGTGTATGTTTTATTACAGCTGAACCCAACATAGGGTGAGGGTTAGGGTAACCCTACAAAATGGTATTATGTGCCTCTGAAATACTGTACATGATAATTCCCCTTTAATGACTGAAAACAACTTTTTTTGCAACTTCCCACAAATGTAGAGGTTATTTTATTATTAATGTCCCTTTGGGATTAATAAAGAATTTTTGAATTTCATTAATCTGCCATGATTGTCATTTGTTTTGAAAATGCATTTTTACATTTATTTGTTTACTGTTTTACATTGCAAAGACCTGGCTTCCTCAACAGAGTTATGGCTTTTATGTATTTTTTCACTTAATGTAATTTTCTTTCATCCTTGGCTTTAGGCATCATTATGTCAGCCAAATAATTAGATGATGTTTCTCTTTTTCCTCCAGACAGGCCATTTATGATGCATTTAACAGGTTTTCCCTGAAGTATCCAAGCTCGCAGTAGATGTGGGAGGCTGAGGCCCTGTTGACGCTGCGACAGGCACCACAGCCTGAAGAAAGGACAAGAACTTCATGGACAGCAGCAACGATCAGAAACACTTGAGTTCATCCAGCAAGCAGTGGCAGCTCTTGTATTGCCTCCTCCTGATTTTCCTGACTTGCCTGGCGTGTGTCTCTGGAAATCTAAAACTAATGTGGATGACTGAAGATTTGTGTGCCAGTATGTGGTGATTAAGGATAGATTTAGACCTTATTTTGTTAGGACCCTGTAGGAATCATGGTGATCTCCTGTTTTTATTATTTTGAAATCTCTGGACTTGGAAATCTCTGGATTTCGCAAGTAGGCAAATTTACAATAAGCTACAGAAATCATGAATGTGGGAGCGTAATTACAGAAACTAAGTATTCTTTTAAAGCTGCAAAAAATATCAGCCTGAGAATTTCTTGCTGTATTTGGAACACTGTGCAAATTTCATAAATTAAAATGTAGTTTTGTGAATATTTTAATCATTTTTTGTACCTTCTTAAATATAATGAATCTGAATGCTGTTGACTTGTGTGTTCTTTGTTCTTCCTCTTTTGAGTTTATGTGTTGGCTGTGAGTTTGTTTGGTGTGTAGATGGTTCAGTCTTTGACCAGCCAGAACTGATTTAAACAAATGTTTAAAATCTCCCAGACGCTCTGCAGCTGGGTTGTTGTCATGTCAGCAATCATTGTGCATCTGTAGTGTGGGTCCAAATCTGCAAGATGCTCATATGGAAGCTGTTTTATTCAAAGATTTTATAGGAGAACATAGATCAATTTTTATATGATGTTTGTTATCATGATGTAAACATTGTCTCCTTAACAACTGATACTCATTTAATTTGGAAACATTTTAAATTTGGAGACAGTTTTGGTGATTTCTGATAACTGCTCCATTTAGAACTGGAGTATCTGACGCAGTTATACAGTGGGCCAACATTAAAGACTTGAAGAAAGTCAGCCTTGAAAACGTGCCTACTAATTGAGGATATTTTTCCTTTCCATGTGAAAATGAGCAAAACTTTACTGTAAGCACACGTGACATCAAATAAGTCAATCAATAATTTGCATTTGACTCTCACTCTTTAGCCTTCTGAGTAAAATGTCTATGTAGCAATTTTTGTCTAAACTCTAATGACGTTAATCCATCCATCCATTGTCTAATTGTTACTCTACTTTATTCTTTTCATTTTTTTAAACTACTTTCCTTGAAACAGTTTTGGTCTATGTAGATTCTTCCATTTTGATCTTGAAACCCTAGAAGACATTCAAATTGAGAAGTACTTAATTGATCCCAAAGAGAAATTAAATGTAAAGCATTTAATTGAAGAGTCATCATATTGCTTTGAATGTTGACAATAAAAGACTTTATAACTTCACTGCATGATCTTAATGTATGGAAGCTGGTTTCTGCCACTAATTTTAAAAAAGGTTATCTTTTTATGTGGAGATGACTATCTCCATCAGGCATTGCATTTTCTAACAACGTTAAGATAATAAAAGTACATTATAATGAGATACTATATTATGTTACTAAAATATATATAATATAATATATATATATATATATATATATAATATATGACAGTTAACATTTAACTGAAGTCCTCAAAAGGGTTGCTGGTTTTAATGTTTTTATCTTTTTAAATCTTTTTCAAAATGTCTTTCTCTTTCTCACTGTTTCAGTGATTTTAATGTTTTTATCTTAAAAAAAAAAGTACGAGAGGTTAGAGTCCTTGTCAAACAGCGTTTTGACTAAAGTCCAAAGGGTTGGAGTCCCAGTTGACGGCGTCTCAACTAAAGTTCTACAGCTTTTTATTTCTCTTTCTCACTGTTTACGTTTTAATGATGTTTTTTAAATCTCTTTCTCACATGGTGTTTTTATTTTAATTATGTAAAGCACTTTGAAATGCCTTGCTGCTGAAATGTGCTATACAAATAAAATTCGATTGATTGATTGATATACCACTATATATACAAATATATTCTATTTCATAATTATGTTTTAATCATGACTGGAATCCAAAAAGATTTCTAAAGAAAAAAAACCTTCACACCATAACTGAGATAGGAAATAGCACCCCTTCAGTTCTGGAGTACAATGGCCCCACTTGCAAATAAGGGACTGACTGACATCTGGTCTGTCCCCGCCCCTTTCTGTCTGCTGCAGCGAGGTTCTTCTCCATAAATTGTAACTGAGTTTATAAAATGTATTTTATTATCAACCCTCTAGAGACAAAATGTATGTTTATGATGTAAATAAGTACTTGTTTTAAATATTGTGTGATTTAAACTGCATTTGTATAACTATATGCAAAAAATAGTTAATTTACCTTGTGAACGTTATTTTAAGTTAGGTTAAAATTCATCAGTAAAGTATTTTACAAATAATTTGGTTTGACTTGATTGCAATAATATCAATAATTTCTGTAATCCTCTTAACTCTGCAATGGTCTATTAAGGCCTTTGTGTCAAACGTAGAACGGAGGTCTTCAGAGACACAATCAAACAGCAAGAGAGGCCATGTGGGTCATTTTAAAATTGATAATTCTATTTTCTAACATCATAATGTCATAATAATAGTACTTGACTGAATATGAATTCATGGTATTTTAATGCAGGGTGATTAAAAAAAGGACCAAAGCAGATAAGAAAATTGAATAATAGACAAGACTTAATGGTTTCTGATCAGTGTGAGCGCTGACTGAGCAGATAAGGCTTCAGGCCTAAGACTGGCGGTTAGCCTGGTCCGGAGCAGGCTAGCTTCACAGAATTACAGCTTTTGTCAAGTTGAATGAAGGTTTAATTAAGCCAGGATATTTGGAAGATCCCATCAGTCTGGTTTCCTGGTTTGTGAAACAGCCCTTTGGACTTTGTTGTAGCCACACCAAAACACTGACTTTGTTGTCCTTAAACCTCTCTGGTCTTCCAAATGGACAATAAACCTTAGAATACTGTCGGTCTGTGCCCAAACTTTAACTTCCTGGCTGATGTCTTTAGATGTTGCTTCAATATTTCTACATAATGTTCTTTTCTTATATGTACCAGTTTCTCCTGCAGCAAAACACTCCCACAGCATGATGCTGCCACCCCTATTCTTCAGTTAGGATTGTACAAGCAACAGGACATAATACTGTTATGAAAACTTTGTACTTTAGCTTATTTACTGGAAAAAGGAACTCAGGAGAGATCAGGGTATTTTGAGGGTTATTTTCATTTTAGAAAGGTCAGAGGATGTAGAACCCAACAGTGTGAGACTTACATCTTTTTTGTGTATGTTGATGTTGAAATGGGAGGTTCTGTAAAAGGAAGTGTGAACTGCGTATGTAACAAGCACTGCAGGATGAGACTAAAAGGATGTACTTTGTCATTTTGTCTGAGAATCTTCAATGGCCTTTTTGTTGGACTTTGAATAAAAGATCCTGAAAGACAAATGCACATTTATTTTCTGTTGATTTAACCAGTGTTTTCACTTTTTAATAGAGAACTTCCATAACAGCTGGCACTTCAAGAGTCCAAGGACTGTAAGGATGGGCTTCTAAACTTGTCCAAAAAGTAGTACAAAGAAAATATGTTTCAGAAGACACACCTGTCTACTGATGGAGAATGTTTACAGAACTAGTGGGTTGTAGAAGCTGCTAGCCGCACGGCTAACACATGCCATTAATCTACATGTGCCATTTGGACCGGTGCACTGATTACATGGCAAAATAATCCTGCAGAAAACTAAATACAGATTGAAGATAATGAGGTGCTTTTAAGAGATGAAAGCAGTAACCAAATTTCCAAAGTTCAGAAAACACAGCAAGAGACTTTATACACAAAATAGTTTATTTCAGAAATTCCAATTTCCAGCAGACCATTTGTAAACAATATTTATTAAAAGGCAGGAATAAAAAAAAGACATTACTCAAGTCTCCCACTGAATATGTGTTAGAAATCCATCGGCAGATACTGCTGAGATCTGCATCTTCTCACCAAACAATTATGTTACCAAGTAGCCCTTGAAGTTGGCACTTTCAACAGTTCAATTGATTTTAAAATTTCCCCACACAGGGCCAATAACTAACACAGAGCAGGAATGATCAAACAGTTACCCAAGAGCCAAAACAAGATGGCTGCCGATTCTTTCTGAGAACAGGAGATCTGCCACCCTTCAACTTGTAGATGCATCCCAGCTCCAAAGCACCTGAATCAAATGAGCTGCAGGTGAAGCCTGATGGCTGCTGGTGTAGCGACTCAGTTCAGGTGTGCTGGAGCAGAAATACGTCTACAAGTCCAAAGCAGCTCCAGCGTATGCTTGGGACCGTGACCAGACGACACCAACTTTTCTGCAAAGAAAACAGCCCCCAGCAGAAACACACCAGAAACAGAAACAAGAGTCAGTCCTTCAGCTGCATTAAAGCTACTGCCACGTCTATTCTCGTCTCCAGAGGAGTTCTGACTCTGTCTCCAATTTTTAGCAACTTTTTAAGCTAGATAACAGTTGTATAAGTGAGGAGTCCCACAAGATTACCTCTTAACATTTTTTCCTCCCCAATCAAATGTCAGAGCTTTCCTTTCAAATCCCAGTTACTCAGATGGCAGCGCGAGTAACGGGACTCCATCTGCTGGAGCGAGAACTTCAAACTAATTCCATTAAAACCACTTATAGGTTGGGCTTACTGGGCTACATCAGATTGAAAGCTACTGTCACCAAACACATGCAGTTAGTGTGAGAATAGAAAATCTATTTACAAATAAATTTTTGATGATACAAACAGGTGAACACTTTGCAAATATTGAGCAAAGAGAAACCAAACCATGGTTTTTCTGCCGGTCTGTAGAGCCAGACTAAGTTCTGTTCAGGGTTCCATCTTGTACAGACACTGTAGTCCAGGCAGTCGCCAGCGACGAGTACTGCTGTGGACCCGGAGGTCCAACCACTCCTGGTGGGTCGCACCCAACACCGTACTGAAAGCACAGAAAAAGATTACACCTCCAGCAACCACTCAAGTAGGATGAGTAGAGTGGTACATGGCCTTTCCTTACACAGCGCTTCATCAAGTCCAGAGAACTTCAAACCACTTCACTCTACAAGCGGTCATTCACACACCGATTGTGGTAGGCTACACTGTAGCCACAACTGGTCTGGGGCAAACGGACACCTGGTGGTAAGGTACCCAGTGGGTAAGGACAATTAGTCTGTCCTTACCCAAGGACAGAATGATTGAGATGGCCAGATCGGGGTTTCAAACTAGCAACCCACTGGTTACAGTATGAACTCCTACCTGAGCCACTGTCACCAAATAGTATTGTTTTTTCTACACACAACACACCATAGAATATAATGCCTAAAAAGGTATTCAGCCCTTTGGATGGTTTGCCACTTTATGCCTTTTCCAGATCAAGCATGATCAACGAAATGTAACTTTTTTGACAAAAAATAACTAAAAATAAGAAAAATGTAATGTCAAAGTGAAAACTAATTTTAACAAAATAACGACAAAATATATGTAACATAATGATTACATCAATATTCATTTTAGTAGATGGTCCTTTGGCTGCCGTCCCTGCTCCAGGTAAACAGACTGAACCAAACACTTTTTAGCTTTTGCAATGCTAATCTGCTGCTCCTGGATGAAAGCCTCCTTGTGCTGAGGTTAATCATTAACCTCAATAAATGTTATTGAATCAGCACAAACCCATCCGCTGACTTATACATTTCTGATTGCTTGAGTGTTCTTCAGCTTTCATGCAGGCAGGAAATCTGCCTGCCATTGTGACATCAACAACCAGATGTCTTTATACTATCACTGGAGACGCACTCAAATTCAGATTAAAATTCAAAAATACTTTATTGATTCCAAAGGGAAATTCAACAATGTTGTAACTCATTAAAATTTTTTAAAAAATTATTGTAGATTGAGATGACTGGTGGTAGGAAAGATCTCTTGTAGCGGTCTGTGTTACAGGGAATTTGAAGAAGCCTCTGACTGAAGATGCTCCGTTTTCCCATGACAGTCCCATGAAAATGGTGTTCAGGGTTGTCCATCTCCAGAGGCTCCACAGTCGTCCCCAGAACAGAACCAGCCTTCTTTATCAGGTTGTTGAGCCTTTTTAGGTCCCTGGTTCTGATGCTGTGGCCCCAACAGATGACAGCAGAAGAAATGACTCTCTCAACAGACTTATAGACCTTAAAGGATCTTGGCTTCCTCAAGGAGTCTGCTCTGTCCTTCTTACAGACGGCTTCACTGTTGCATCTCCAGTCCAGTCTGTTGACCCAACAAACTTCCGAGGTATTTATATTCCCCAACTGCCTCCACTTCTCCCATAATGGAAATAGGGTTGGATCTAATCCTGCTTCACTAGAAATCAACAAGTGAAACCTTTGTTTTGTCTGTACTCAGCCTCTTGGCCGTCTCTGATACACCCAACAACTGCAAAGTCATCCAAGTATTTCTGTAGATGACGGGAGTCGGACGAATGTTACAGGAATCTGAAGTGTAGAGTGGAAAGGAGTGGTGAGAGTACAGTCCCCTGTGGCACTTATGTTGATGACCATCTGGTTACATGCACAGTTTTTCAGTCTCACAAACTGTGGTCTGTGGGTGAGGTAGTCATAGATACAGGTGATTGTTGAGGCCTCCATCTGCGTCTTCTTGAGTTTCTCACAGAGCAGATCTGGCTGAATTGTGTTAAATGCACTGGTGAAATCAAAGAACATAATCCTCACAGTGCTGCCTGCTTTGTCCAGATGACAGTGGGTTTGTTGAAGCAGATGCATGAAGGCATCTTCAACTTCAACTCCCAATTCTACGGCAATAAGCAAACTGCATTGGGTCCAGATACGTACTTGTCTGCTTACTCGGGTTGGCCAGAAGGAGTGTCTTCCAGAACCTTCATGATGTCAGATGTCAGGATAACAGATGGCTGAGTTTTCTTTGCTACTGGAACCAGACAGGATGTCTTCCACAACAGTGGAACCTTCTCTTGGGTCTCCTGATTTGGATGAAGACAAACTTGTGGAAGCAGAAGAGTCCATGACTGAGGTGGAAGATGAAACATCTGAGGTTTGACAGGAAATCTGTGGGTCACAGGAAGGAGGGATGTTTGTATGACTGGGGACAAGAGAAGATGATAATGAGCTTGTCCCTGAACTGAACCTGTTGAAGAATGTGTTCATCTCATTTGCTCTGTCCAGGCTCTCATCGATCTGATCCTCCTCCTTTTGCTTGAAGCCTATAATCTTCTTCATCCCTAACCACACATCTCTGACATTCAGTGATCCAGGGTTTGTTTTTCGGGAAGCATCTCACTGTTCTGGTTGGGATGGTGCTGTTCACACAGAGGTTTATGTAGTCAGTCTCACACTCAGTCATGGCACTGATGTCATCTCCATGTGGCTGGCAGAGAGTAGACGAGTCCACAAGGCACTCAGGCGATCCGCTCCCCTCACTGTGAGACTACAGGCCTGAATTGACTGACCTCTGTTAAATTAGGTCAGTCCCTTTAGAGGGGGTGAATATTTATGCAATCATTTATTTCATCATAAATACCTTAATTCAATTTTTATTTTGTAGAAATAAATTTTCACTTTGACACTAAAGGGTTTTTTGCTTGCTCATGGTCGATTTGTAAAAACAATAAAAATGGTAAAGCGTCCAGAGATGTGAATACTTTTTCTAGGCAGGGTATGTTTTGAATGTGGAAATGTAAAGAACATTTCCTCTACATTCCAAGTAACTAACCTTAAAGCCAGGTAAGGCTCTGCAGGGAGAGACGTGTCCACTGGAGAGTGGACAGTCTGATCAGACTGACTCAGCTCTTCACCTTCCACACAGCCCAGGTTGGTTATGTTACTGCCCACAGCAGCAGTGTCCAAGCTGTGTCTGCTGCCTTTAACTGGACCTGGGGTGTGTGTGTGGGGGGCAACACACATGGAGACTTGACATAGACACAACTGCAAAGCAAAGAGGTTTACAGGACTCATAGTTTGACTGACAGGTGGGGAACTTACAGCAGCATGTGAACGACTCCCAGGCTGGGTGCTGCAGGTACGGCTTGGCCTGTGGCTGCTGCAGCAAACAAAGGAGCGCCGAGTCCACCTGCTGAAAAACACTTCACACACAGGGAACAGGCCAGTCAATATCAAGTGTTGCCACATGTTTATTATTGATCTGATTAGTGTCCTTCATGAGCTGATCAAAAAGGGATAGACAATGTTTTTAGAGAACAAATACCTAAACTGCCAACTGATATAAATTATGACAAAGGAAGAAGCAAACTAAAAAATAAGTAGCTGTCAGGAAACTGACAGGAATCCAAGGCCATTTCAAAAGTCTGATGTTGTCATGGTAACAAACCTAACCTCTCCCAATCAGAACATCTATGTTTTCGTGTCTCATATGCTCTCATTTTATTTCTCATTCTGTCACCATTTTCTTTCAGCATTTTGGATTTGGATGCTTGGGCTCCATCTTGCTTTGACACAAGAGCATGCTCAGATTGTCGCTCACCTTGGCAGTTCAACAATATGGAAATGCAGCAGATGAGCTAATAAGTCAGATCAGTGTGAACCGTGGTCGTGTTACCTGAGGCTGAGGAGTCTCTGGTGAAGTTCGGCTGACAGGCCGTACTTGTCAGACTTGATCATCTCCCTGACAGAATCAAAGTCTTCCTTCAGCTGCAGCGCGCCCTGCAGACTGAGGACAAACAATCCCAGCACACTGTTCAGACAGGCCACTGCAGGATGTGTGTCAGCACTCGCACACAAAAAAGTTTCCCTGAATCAAATGATCATTTCAGAGCCTGACGTCCCAAAAGAACATGGAGGTTGCCATGGCAGCATGTCTGTTTTACAGCAGCTTTCAGACATCTTTAAGATCGTCTTGTTATATTACTAAGTTATAATAATATTTTGTTATATTACACAAAATGTTTTCTGTCAACTAAATAGCTCACATATCAGACTGTAAACAGCCAGTCCCCATTCAGAACAAGTGACTTTAAGTTCAGGTTCTTCCTCTTCATTTCTTCTTCTATGGAAAGTAAATTCTTTTTTATTATCTCTCAACCCTCTTCCCTTTTGTAATATTCACCTGGGCTGATAAGTAAGTAAGTGTAATGTGGCTTCCATCATATTTGTTTCAACCCATCAACATGGATATCTGGTTAGATTTATTCAAAGATGCATTTATGAACTAAGCATAAACAGCTTAAAGTTCAGGTAGTAACAGACTTTAGCTAAACATCAGCATGAAGAAACAAAACTTAAGGCTTTCAGTGGGCAACACATAATGTGGTAGTTGGTTTTGTTCACTGGTATTCAGAATGAAAAAAAACAACAGGGAACAAAAAGGCAAAAGACAATACAGAGTCACAGCAAATTCAAAAACCAGCAAGACAATTCTGGTTCCTCCGACAGAACACACAGGAAGTAAAACCTCTATCTGTCACAAAGTCAGTTGACGGTGATATGTTGTTCCAGTGAAAAATGCTAAAGCCAAACCTGAATTTGATCTTCTGCTTTAATATGTGCTCCATCCATGCCTCCATGAAAGCCGTCATCGCCACAGTTAGTGCTTGGACGTGAGCATCTTCTGACAATGGCGCAACAGCCTCTAGAACTTGGCCAATCACAGTCTGAGCTGCCAGAGATGCATATTCACTGGGACTGCTGGGAAAACCTGCAATGCATAAGATACATTTACTTTTACCTTGCACAGTGACTACTGTTGTATTTTGTATTTGAAACTATAGACCCCAGATTTTTTACTAATTGAAGGAAAGAAATTCCTTTTCCTCCGTCTTATGCTGACGAAGCAAAGCATATTATCATCAGCACTGCATAGGGGCAGAGATGATCAGAAAGAATGAAAGTGGTTGACACATCACTGCTGAAGTTGTTCTCCTTCAGCAGTGATTCTGTCAGATGGCTGCTTTCCATGAGTCTCATGATTCTACTGCTGAAATATCACAGATCAGGCCATTAAATCAACCTGATGTCCACAGTTGGTTCCACCAACTTTATCGCTTTTTACAATGAATTTATTTATTGTAAAATAGTCAATTGATGGAGAAGGGGTGAATTGCATGAAATATAGTTAAATAAAAGATCAGAGCAAAACAATCAGCATAAAGACTAAATGAAGAACAGTTTCAAAGGGAATCAAAGATTGGAAGAGCAGCGACTTCCACTCACTCGACTAAAGAAATGAAGACCAAGCACTGTAGCAACTGTTTACTATGGTGATGACTCAATGATGCCCAAACACAAATAGCAACCAGTTGCTCTGTGGAACTGATCCAGCCTACTGAGCCCATCAGTACGACTCTGGCATGCATACCCGTCCTCTGGCTCGGCCTCCAGTATCCTGCAGACGGCATGGTGCGTTCAAAGATCTCCCCAGACATCCGCTTGCAGTCAGTAGAGAAGTTGCTCAGCACCATGGAAGAGAACGCCTTGTGGAGTAGAATGTCCAGATCAGACCCATCAAAACTATTTGCTTTGCATAACCTCATTTCTAACATGCAAAGAAAACAGTTTTAACACATTTATCTTTGGGAAAAATGTTAATGGGCTTTTACACTGATCATAATATTTTGCAAGGTTTCTACACATTTAGTATAACACTTCCATCTTACTTTAAAACCTAGAATAATAAAATGTATTCCCCTTGAACCTGCTTGAATAGTAGGCAGGACTATTGGAAACTAGAAAAACTTAGATTATCTATTTTTAAAAATCTCAGTCTAACTTTTGAAAAGAAAGTTTGTAAGGCTTGTATTACATTTTTAAAACATTGAAAGACAGTGAAGGGACAAGAACACATTTATAAAGTAATAAATGCACCATAAGATGCTTCAGTCCATGAAGTAATTGAGTTACAACATTGTAGACATAAGAATGAAGACTGTCTCACTGTTCTGCCACAACCTCATTTCCGCCATTTAATATTCCAAGCATCATCTCACATGCTGAATTTTCAGTCAGTTTTTCTCTCCACATTTTGAGGGCTGGAGTCTGAGGTTCTTTCAATAGCATTAAAATAAGGTGAACACAAGTCACAAGTCCAGTATTTTATACTCTGAAAACTGTGGCACCTTGTTTCTGTCCCCAACAAAAACAGTCTTGGTGATTCAGGTCATTTAAACCCCCCACAAATGATAACACACTGCTCCATATTGGAGAGACTTGAACACTCCCACAAATCATGCAAGAGAGCACCTTTTGCTTCTTGACATTTCCAACACAGGACGTCTTTACCTATACCCATTTTGTGAAGTCTAGATGGAGTGAAACAGAATCTGCTGAGAATTTTACATTGAATAAATTCATCTTTGGCCTCCCTGACATATAGCCAGAAATAATTGAGTCCCAGGTTCCTTCGTTAAACGTACAATCAAGATCTCTACAATTTTTAAGCCATGGACAAGCAGACAACCATCTTCATGCCTTGCTAAGTAAGGGTGGTAATCCCAAAAACACTATCAGGCTTTTCACCTGAGGAAACTTCATTTTGACTTTTATACAATCTCTAATTTGTAAATATCTCCAAAAATGACTGCTTCCCTCCAGATCAAACTTTAAAATGAAAACATTGCATGATATAAATATGTCCTCTTCCTATAGATCAACAATTATTCCTATATCTTTGGCACTTATGGGAAGATATTCTATTTCTTGTGTACCTCTTGCCATATCTTCTTTGAGAACATCAAAATATTGTTATCCAGCTTATTCCTTTTGTTTTCTAGTTTTTGGGTTAATACCTTAATAGGGAGGTAGGTTTGTGTTTGGTTAAAACCCAGTCCATGTCTGTTTACGTACCTTAGACATTTCAAATGAAATGCTACAATGTTCTGTTGGGTGGGACCAGTTCTTTCTTTTTTGGTTGAGGCAACCTACTAATGCTAACAGTTGTTTAGTATTTTGACTAAATAAACAAGTCAAAATACTTGTTTTGGTCCAACTTGGTCCAACTTGGACCAACTTGGACCAATTCAAGGTCCAGCTCAACTTGAATTGAAAGCATTTTAGGGACCACTGTCATTTGAAACAAGTATGGATTCAGTGAGAGTCAAAATTATATAAAATGCTGATGTATGAACATGAAAATATTAAGGCTATTTATAAGTTCAAAGATAAAGCATGTCAGATAACTATCAATCTCAGCATGTACTGGACACAGCCACAAAACGGTAAGAAAATGGTCTGAATAGTCAGCTATGAAAGGAACATTGTAGAAAACAACAGATCCTCACACATGAACAAAGGAAAGACAGAAATAACACTGGACCAAGCACCACCAATGAATCAAACTGTCCTACACAGACTCACCTGCAGCTCACATGCAGCCCGATCAAGAGCTTCCAGTTGGTGCCTCTGTAGATGCTGACTGTGACTCTGCAGAGTGGGACGATGGTCACAGTCTGAACTCAGGAGTACGGACTTCGTCTGACCAATTGTCTTATCCAGGCTCTCCATCAACATCTAAAGACAAAACAACAGCAGTTTTACACTACCTAAACAAACTGATAGTTTTTGGATTACATACACCTTCTATAACTGATCCCTGCTAAAAAAAACTCAAGTATTTGTGTGTCTTTACTTGACAAACTAATTCCAGGACAGAAAGGCAAGGAAATATCTTGTGAATGAATACAAGAAAAGGTTTTAGGTGCCAACAGTTTGATCTGGATTTTGTTTAGTAGTTGGTGTTTATGCACACATTGCTTGGCATAACATTTTCAACTGAACATTGTCTCCTGCATAACATTATTAATGCTGCTGTAGCAGCAGCAATAATAATGGCTTTCTGATTATTTGTTGTCAGAAAATGTGACGCTCTCTTTATTTAATAGGCTTCATATTCCACTTCTGTGGGTCTGCTCAATGTTCCATAAAAGTACTTGTGATCTGAAGATGGGAACATGCGTCTCAGTCAATGTTGAAAGTCCAAAGCGACGTACTCATGGAGCTGGTTAGTAAAGGCTAGGTTGGCATCTGAGCAGAGATCAGTGTAGTTCTGCTTAGGTTAACAGTGGCTGACTTCTTTGGCGGAGTTAGGAAAATGTTGGTGTCAGCTTAGTGGGCGGCTGAGCGGATATTTCCCTCATCTCCTCTGTCTCTACAGATATAGATTGCTATGGTGTACATTTCCTTTAGTCCAAAACTAAAGGATGTTCAGAGTGGTTTGAATCTGTCTTTGAATAGTTTGGAGTGAATAAAGCCAAACATTAAACTCCACTCTCTTTGGCAGTAATCCAGTTTTGATGGAAACTTTTGTAAATGAATTATACTATAAATGTGAACCATTATTGTGTTCAGTTGTGTTGGCTGTATACAGGCAAGGCAGATAAAGATGACAGTGAGAAAGTGCATCTGACATCATAAAACAGAGCACAGCTCGTGACTACTGACCAGGATTTTATCTTTACGTGTCATGATTTTCTTTTCAGATTTAATACTTATTTTAGTACAAAGTTTACTAAACTTTGGTAAACAAAACAAACAAAAAATTCTATGATTGTCTAATTATTGAAAACGGTTGTAGAAACAAGGTCTTTGAAATCAATGAGCAGCTCACTCTGAGATCTCCTTGGGTGACGAGAAGGAACTTATTAGGACTCCATGAAGAAAGGAACTGGTGTGCTTTGGACATGATCCAGACTGTAGAGATTTGGATTGAAGCAAACAGCAAACCAAAAGTCCATCTCTGCAGTACACAGCTGGGCAGGAGGAGGCCAAAAGATTCTGGAGGGAGAAGGATAAATACCCTTAAAGAGATGGTGTTTGAAGTTGCTTTGGGTTTATTTAACTTGAGTGGGAAAAATGCTTCTTTCCAGGAGGAGTCTAAACAAAATGGTACAGAATAGCAAGAATAACAAAGTTAAATCCTTAAAAAACAAAATAATTAACCGTAAATAACTGGTGTTAGAAGAATTACCAATTTCTTCAAAAGCCACAGGCTGTTTTATTGTCACAGATAAATTAAAGTTCATCCTTAGATTAACTGCCAACGTCTCTAGAAGGTTTCTCTTATTTCCGATGAAAAACTGAAGGGTCAATATTATGTGTTTCTTTGTGTGCTTATGGCACAATGTGCCATAAAATGGCACTGTCAAGTAACTGTCACCTTCAGTAGTTTATACACACATATATAT
>NW_006802206.1:0-19556 GCF_000485575.1 Poecilia formosa
CTGTGTCACTGATGTGCATCACATCACATTCCTACCACTATCTATGGAAGTAGCAGTTAGCAATGATCATTTATGGAGAACTATTAGTTTTGCTAGTTTCTCCTTTGATTGGCTTTCTTTGTTATGTTATGATCTAACTTTACTGTCGGCTCCCATTCCTAAACAATGCTAAAATCAATACGTATATGGCTCCATCAGTTATTACTGACATAGTCAACCTTGTTTTAAATGCAAGCTTTATACTACAGATTGCTTTTATTTTTTACATGGGGCTCAATTTGTATTTCAATATATTTGTCTGTTTACTTTTGCAGTAACCTTAAGTTGCACCACAAAAGTTTTATTTGACATTTCACACACAATTAGACCAATACTTCCCTTCTGGCACTCACAACATTTGCAAAAACACAAAAGTGTTTAAAAAAAAATACATGCATTGTGAGAACATTTAGCACTTACATTACAGAATATGGCTGATCTTAAAATATCTCTGTAACGACTCTTTCAGACTGTCTGCAGAGAAACTCTTTCAGACTGTGCAGAGAATGTACAACATTGACCAACTCTGCATCAGGAGTTTAGAAACTCCACATACTGTCTGCTTTTGAAAATGCACCACAAGAAAGTACACACTTGCAAATCTATAGTTTTTTTTTTTTTTTTTTTAACAACTTCAGAGGTCGTTCCTTCCTGTGAGCTGAGTGAAAGCAAACTTTCATCCGAACTCTGTATGGGGATTTCACAAGTGTGTTTAATCCATACTGCTAAGATTGTTAAAGATCATCTCCACAAAGATAAAATGTGAAAAGAACATATTGAATATGCCTAGATTAATGTTTGACTTGAAAATGTGTCAGGGATGCTTTGTCTAGTTAAAAAAAAACAAGGCATTACTGTAGTCCAAAAAAAAAATAAAATAAAATAAAACAAATTGCCTACTAGCTTAGCATATAGATAGATGAGGAAACTTTATTAATTCCTTTTGGATTTTAGCTGAGGGCTGCACAGTGGCGCAGTTGGTAGAGCTGTTGCCTTGCAGCAAGAAGGTTCTGGGTTTGATTCCTGGCCCCGGTCTTTCTGTCCCCACTAAGGGATGAGGGTGTAAAGAAAATGGATGAATGGATTTTTGCTGAGGAAAATAGTCAAATGTACCTAACGGTTTGTGTGTTATAATTCAACAACAAAAGAAAAAAAAATGGAGAGATGGATTTGCCATGTAAATTTGGGATCTATAATGCAGCGTTTAATTTTCTTCGGACGTTGGAACACACCTGAGATGACAACGTTTCAATTAACATAACAGCAGAAGCATGGATCTCAACATGGCAAGACCCAATAAGAGATTGTTTGCAATATCTCAGACTCTGAAGATTTCACCAGCAGAGTAATACATTCACTGGGATACTGTAATACATACAAATTTTATTTCCATTGACATTACCAACCTTGCACTATAAATACACATATATTAACTTTCCACACATTCTGTTTGTGCTGAGCATATTATTCATTTGAGGGAGAAAAGTACATCTTTTTTTTTTTTAAGCTCACAGCAGAACCCATAAAGATATTATCCAAATGTTTTCTTCTGGAACCGAACAGAAATAATGATGAAAAAATGACTTGTGTTGGGGTAAAAAAAAATGGCTGATGTCTCCATGCAAAGTTAGCACGGTAACAAAAACCCCTCTAGCTACAGCCCACAAAGAAAGTATCAGCTAGAGCAGAGATAAAACATTTACATGCATCATTACTGTGATCAGTTGGGGGAAAATACTCTGCAAATGGTTCATGAGAAAAAAAAAAAAAAGAGGAATGCTTTGTTTAAAAATAATTGTGCTTATCATATGCAAGCATTCACATGTGTAGAAGGTGCTGATAGCCTGGCTAACTCCTTGAGTTCACGGCATCAATGTAATGCAGAAATGAGAAGGATTCAATTATATTCAACTTGTACACATTTTTTGAGACTTTTTGTATCGTCTCTTTAACAAAACAAAACAAAACAAAAAAAAACTCAATGTCCAGACATGATCAAGATTGAAAACACATCATCATTTTAAATCACTTTACAAGACGCAGCAGAAAAGATGTGGAAAAAAATAAATACATAAATAAATAAATCCAATTGCTACTCCTATAGGTTGCAAGAAGCTCCTCTAAAACCAGGACTTTTCTGAGTTTGCTGTTCAGAACCATATACAGGGGGAAAGACATTAGTAGTTGGTGGTGTCCATCAATCGAGCGTCATAAGGTCATGTTCAGGGAATTTAAAGTCGATCACTTTACACATAGATTATTCCCAAGTGGAAAACTTTTTTCTAGTCTTCCCAGATTTAGAATAATGAGTAATGTCATGTAAATCTCAGATTAAGTTCTTGCATTTTCTCTAAGACTACAAAAGCTTGTTTTTGACTTGGGTTAGGGTTAGCATCTCTGGAAATGATGTCGTTGGGATGCCTATCTGGGAAACCTACATGAGCTGAAGTAACATTGTAAAAATAGTTTCATCCACAATGAATTAACACTTAAAACAATTACATTGAGGTATTGCAGCTACAGGTGGCTTTTTTTCCCCATTTTGACTTAATCTTTGTTTTAATAAATATTAACAGTGTGACATTTTTTTATTTTTTTTTATTTTGCTAACTTCTGCCTCTTGAGAAAAAACAAGAATAAATCCATAAACCAGATCAGAAAGTCCCACATTATGACCTAAAGTTTCTGAGCTTTTGACACAAAAGCGGTGTCAGGCTTCACGTTGTGACAAAAGCCAACCTTACCTATATTGTGGTGTATTGTGCCATATGGTCCCTCAGAAAATCCTCCAGGCCACACATTCACTCTCAGAGAGCGGGAGGAACACTCGGGCCTACAGAAAGGAGGTAAAAGAAAATGGCGCTCAAAGTCCACGTCCCACACATTCGCTTTTGCATGAACATGTCTGTGGGAAAGGTGTTGAAAATGAAAAGGTCAAGTGCCGTTCCTTAGCAGGTGAATACTAAATCAGCCTTTATGCATTAACAAATCACTTGATGTTTTACACATTTGACCTTTGTGACTGTTCATAATTCTTTCTTTCTGACACAGTTAGAAAACTGAGCCATCTCCTCCACATCCTAAACAAAACAGGCGTGATTATACGTCTCCGCCGAGGGCAAATCTCACCGCTAAGCTACAAAACCCTTTAAAAATTCAGACGGCAGAGCTATGATTTGGAGTGAATTATGTGCTTCTCAAACAAAAGCAGGGTGAAAGGAGAGAAAGAGGGGGATAATATTGCTTTAAGGAAAAATTATTGAAATTTTGCATAGCGGGGTGTTTATGCTGGGCTTTGGCTCCCAAGTGACATTATAATCTCTGCGATGACTTGACGAGCGTTATTTGTCTCTTTGTTCTCTGATTTTTTGTGGCCAGTCATCCCTACAAGCTGTTTTCCTTTCTAAACACGCAGCAGGGGCGCTGCATTACGTGTTTGCATTGGGAGATGTGTGTGGGAGTCAGAATGTGGGTGCAGACGCATGCATGTCAGCGAGGACATCTGAGTCCCGCTTCATGTGTGAGGAACCATTAATGACTCGGCTCACAAAGATCGTGCACTTATGATACGTTTATCTGCAGAAGCTAACAGAGGAAACAGGCGCTCCTTCGGTTTTGTTCTTTGGCTGCAACAACGATTATTTCCTCATGGGGCTCATGAGGTCCGGTTTCACTGAACCACATGATCCAGCCATTTCTATCGATGCTGACACCCGAACCAATCGCGTTCATAGACATCCAGACGCTCGCATTATTCTGCCCCTTGTGTCGCTTTCCAGTTCATCGGTTCGGTGTTCACCCTCAATTTTGCCCTTATGGTCCAGCACCAGGATGTCAGCCTGATGGGTGAAAACCTTGGAAGAACGTCACCATACAGGCACCCCTGACTGGACTTCACCTTCCACTTGTTTTCAAATCAAACTAAAAGGCCAAAATGACCAAGCTATATCAATCAATCCATAATTGAGGTATACAAAAAAAACCCCACCAAAAAACACAATGGATTAATAAGTAAAAACCTAACTATTTAAAAGATGTAAGAACAAACAATTTAAGCATATATAAATACTTAAAAAAATAAATTAAAGTTAAACAGATAATTTCATAGCTAAGTCAGAAACATAACGGTAAAAAAAAGCCTAAAAATCCCCAAATGGAATAACAAAACAAAGAGCTAGTTAGTAAAGCAACTAGCAAAACGATAAAATGAATAGATGAATAAAATAATAGTGAATCAGAATTGACTGATGGATAGAAAAATACACAAGCAAACAGATATTCATTTCACATAATATAACAGTACATGCATGAAAGCAAATCTTTAATTCTGGAAAATTTTAATGAATTTATAAACTTAAAATGTAATATATCAACAATATTTTGAGAGCAAATTTTATGTTGAAGCGTTTTATATTTAATGTTTAAATATTAATGTTTTCTTATTATGATTAAATGTCCTGCTGAGCTCATCTTACAGAAACGCTTTCATGACTGGAAAACAAACCTGAACTTTCTCTCAACCTACTCTTGTAGGTTGAGAGAAACCTACAAGAGTAGGTTTCTCTCTTGTAGAAACCTACTCTTTCTACAAGAAAGAGTAGGTTC
This sequence comes from Poecilia formosa, assembly GCF_000485575.1. NCBI lineage: Eukaryota > Metazoa > Chordata > Actinopteri > Cyprinodontiformes > Poeciliidae > Poecilia > Poecilia formosa. The sequence continues at coordinate 4,645 of NW_006802206.1, forward strand.
TTTCTTGTAGAAACAAAATTTCTACAAGAACAAAATTAAGTTTGAAAATCCAAGTTAGTCATTTCGACATAAACATCTATGATGAAACATTAGCACCTCGCAAGAATGGATAAGAATATATAAATACCATAACTGCAGGTCTCAGTAGTAAAACAAGTTATCTAAATGTAAATCTGCCACTTTAGCCTTTGTGTACAACAGACTCAAAGATGCAGATCAGCAATATGTTCAGTCATAGGATCAGCAACACTGACGTATTTAACAAATTACAACATTATGACACCTTTCCTTAAAAATATGTGTAAACGTTATTCTAATTTAAATATATAAACTGTAATGATTGAGGAAGGTGATGTGTTTAATGCTGATTATTTTAAATCCTCCCCTTTTTTTATGGAGCTGTCATAATCCTCTACAGATTAACAGTCACAGATTGCAAACAACACATTATCATTCCCTGTCTTCATTGAGATTCCATTTAAAGCTGCTGCTTTGCGCATTAACCTGCTGCGATGCACATTCAGGCTTGCAAAATGAGTGTGGGAATTGAGACTTTCAAAGACGCCAGGAGAGCACAGTTTTATTACAACACAACAAGACTATTAATCACATTCGCAATGCATTTAAAATCTGTTCGCTCCTGTCGGGCACCGACGTTTTGATTTCGCAGAGTTTAATTTACAGATATGAACCTGTTGTCCAGGCTACAATTTGCAGCTCGTAAACCTGAAAGGTTCAGAGGGGCCAGAAGAGAATGATGGTCATTGGCTAAGGATGCACTACAATGTATCCTTAGTTCATCCTTAGCACAGAGAAACTTTCACACAGGCTTTGTGTGAAAGCCTGTGTGAAAGTTGAAAGATGGTTGAGCCACTTTAGAGTTGCAAAGGAGGCAAGCTGTTCCTATAATGAAATGAAAAATATTATTTCTTATATTTGTGTCAACTTCTATATTTTAGAAATGGTTGTGTCCCAGAACAATAAACAACATGTAACTTCATAAATTACAGAAGCATTAAGTTCATTTTAAAACATGAAAGTCACGTATTACTCAGATTCTTTTCAGACAATGATGTATGCCAAGCATTACTTCTATGAAGCTTGATGGATTTTGTTTAAATCTCAAGAAGAGTTCTGCTTGTTTTGTGCATATTCACTGTTTAAAATAGGTTTCACTGATTAAGTTGAATGATGGAAATAAACGTCCGGATAATATTCTAATATATTATGAAATATATTAGTTAGAGGGTAGCCTGAGGGAACCCTCTAACTTTTCAGAACATAACATGAAAGTTTCAGGAACATTTTAGGACCCATTACAACATACATCATATACAGTCTAGCACCTGAGTGTCCAGTAAATTTTGGGAAAGCAACTTGATAAAAGTACGAAGTCTTGTGTAAGCTCAAAGAAAGGAACTGGTAAAAATCTAGGAAAATAGCAAGTAAGGTGCTTTACATAAAAGTTCTGTAAAGCACCTAGAAAGCTAACTGTAAGACTACAGATACATCACTTACAGTATGACCAAGTCCTTAAAATATACATGGTACGGTTACAAAAGGTAAGCAATATTGTTTGTAGCAAAGCATGGTTGTTAACTTACCAACTTCAGACCCATCTTGACTTTTTCATATTTTCTATTTTCAAAAAAGCAACTGATGACAAATCTAGTGGCTTCCTTTGTTATTCAAGACTTTGGCGTAATGTGAAGCAAAAAAAAAAAAAAAAAAAAAAAAAAAAAAAACAAAGCAAAAAGTATGGTTAACACTTGCTAGATTTAACAGGAATGAAATATTTATAAATTCTTTGTTTTTGGAGACAGTGTCAATGTTTGAGGCCGAACAAAACATGGGTTTAAATGACAAAACCAGGTTTCTTCCCAGCCGCAAAAATATCTTCCAACTGCGCCTCCTGTGGAGAAGCGTAATCACATTTTCCACAAGGGTGGCTGTAGTGCCCGGGAGAAAAGGCTTTATCGAATCCTCAGACGTTGCCATTACGCAGTCCGTGTGGTTTTCACTCCATATCTGTGACCACTCATCCAGCCAGTGCCATTTAAAGAGCATCAAAGCTGGGGAACTTGTTATTACATAGAAAAGAGTTTGAGATAACATACACAGGGAGGAATTACAAGGCAGCTGAGGGACAACTCTGGAATTGTAGTCAGATGCTATTCAGAAAAGTATTTAATACAAATGCTGAAACAAGAATTTAACATATTTTTCTAATTGAGTTTATTTTGTAAGAATTCTTCCTCCGAAGCAGTTCTGAGCAACATCACCAAGAGTTGCATGGATGAACTAATTTTGATGGATTTTACAATTCTAGGACTACTAAAAAATATATTTGCAGGCTTCGGGGATTGCTAAATTCATAGCTCATCCTTTTAAAAAATTGTTGGATTAGAATATTTATGTAAAGTTGTAAGGTTAAAAAATGTAAAATGCACCCTTACATTTATCGCTCTTTTTGTGAACAGTTAATCTTTGTCTAAAAAGACAAGAAAGAGTTTGATTTCTTTCTTTTTTTTACTCTGTTTTATCAAGTTTTGAATGATGCCAGATAGAGAATGAGAAGAAATTATAAAATTTAATATTGGAGATTAACTGAATCACAGCAAGCAAAAGTTTGTTTTTTTTTTGTTTTTTTTAAAGAGTGGTACAGTTTAATCCCAGTCCAAAATCCCATTAAGACTTTTGGACTCTCCATCCAGTCTGCCTGAGCTTTTGAAGTATTTTGAAGCTGGAATGGGCAAAAATATCTGTCTCTAGATGTTCGAATCTGAAGGAGACTCATGAAGAGTCATGACTAGACTAACAGCTGTCAAGAGGTAGCTGCATAGTACGACTCGGGGGCACTGATTTCAAATATACATACAAAAATTTGAACAATATCTGTCCACTTCCTTCGACTTTACAATTTCACACTGCTGTGCTGTACTGGTCCTCACATAAACTACCAGTAAAATAAATTGAATGTTGTGGTTTAATGTGTAAAAGTATAAGTACCTCTGAAAGGTACTGAGCCTTCTGACCTCAAAAGCGCCATAAAATGAAACAAGCTCAACATAACTTGTTTACTGTTTGTCCCATAGCTGTCATTGTTCCTCCGCTGCAGCTCCCTCTCCGAAAAACCAAGCAAAAAAAACAAAAACAAAAAAAAACAAACAAACAACAAAAAAAACAGGCTTTTCTCTTGCCTGAATGGCAGAACAAACTATGTCACTCCTGACGCCTCGGCTTGGACGAGTACGAGCGTTAACTTCAGCTTGGATGGCACAGACGTGCGGGCCATCTGGAGTCCTTTCTCCCCTGCGAGGTTGGTGGACATGTGGGCTAGAACGGAGCCAAGCTAAGTTTAAAACATGTCCCATGGGGATTTTGGCTGGTTGTCATGAGCACAGAGCAGCTCTCTACCCCGGGGGTAATGTTACACAGGTAGCACTCAGACACTGCGAGCTAAGGGTAATATACAATATAAATGTCTAAATGTGAAATGAAATGTAGTGTAAAATTGAAAACGATGGCTGAGAATTTTCAAGGTGAAAAGCTTTCCCGAGGCAGCGGCGGCCTTTGTGCCAGCAGCTGACGTCTGTGCAGCAGTTTCTCAGAAAATCGTCATGAGTCGAGGGACTTTGTTTTCCTCTGCCTCTGGCGACCTTCATAATTTGCTACCTCAAATGTACCGTGATACAGATCCAGATAAAGTGAATTTATAAAACAGTGATGGAGATGAGAGACGATCACTAACCATTGTCCTGCAAAACAATCTAATTAGATTAACACAGTCCTGCTGTTTGTCAGTGTAGTTAGTAAGGCTGGCCTGAACAGAAGGTTAGTGCCAAAAATCAGTGTAAAGAAATCAAAGCTTATTAGGTGCTGAACATCAAATGGAGGCTCTACATGTAAAATAATTCAGGCTAATAGATGCGGAAAGTATCAAACTGAAATAAAATATTAAAAGGCAAAGAATGCAAGCATACAGTGTTGGCACTCTGTATGTGCAACACAAGAACTGACTTTAAGGGAAAACTAAACCAACTACCAACAGTAAGTTTTAACTTATATTTCCAAAACTACAGCAGTGTGTTCTTGAACTATGAAAGTTTAATAACTTTGAAAAGAAATATGCTCCGATCATAAACTATTTCTCTACCTCTTCTAACAGCCAGATGGGGAAAAAAAATAAAACTAAAAAATGGTAGGCATCCACAGGCTTTTTGATGATTTCATCGCTATTCGCTTAGGTTAGTGTGCAGGTCTGTTAGTACAGAGTTATCTCCAGAAAAGTGATCAAGTAAGGGGCTCTCATAGTTTGAGTTCCACATCTGAGTATGAATACCAGTGTTTTGCAAAAGTATACTTTAAGTTATCCACAGTTTGAAGTGTCCAACCACTAACTTAAGAACATTTTGCATGCTTTTATGTTCTCTAAGCTTTAAGTTGACACTTTTTTGTAGCAAGCTGTAATCTAATTTCAACCTATGCCCCAAGTTTAAGTCTGTTGCAGCCTCCAACATGTGTTTTTGTCTGTCCTGACGAGCGTCACAACAACATCATGCTGCCACCACCATGTTTCACTGGGCAGATGATGTGTTCAGTGTAATTTGCAGTTTCAGTGTAATTTGCAGTTTTAGTTTTCCTACCACCATTTTTGAATGCTTTCTTTCAACAACTTTCCTCTTGCCTCAAGTTTCTTAAGGAACAAATCTATGGAGAGGATGAACAATAGTTGTATAACTGTATAAATAAAACTTAACCAGAGACAATTTTATGCATTTTAATACATCAGAAGGTCAGCAGATTTAATTCAAAAAGTGAAGCCCAAATATTATTTTTCTTGTTCTACATTATAGCTGAAAATGAAGCAGAGCAATTTAAAAACTAAAATTAAAGAGCATGCTGGCCAGTTCAAGACTAAATCCATGTACTTTGCTGTGTGTGCTCAATGACTGGCCATGCTTTTTATCTCACAAGCTACTGCATCTGTATGGCTCTTGAAGCGCAGACTCTATTGTTCACACACAATGTTTCCAACCCAAACTGTTCAGTAGGATAACCTTCACAATCTTTCCAATTCTTATAATAAACTGAAGTTTTCACTGAGTTTTAATGTCTAAGATTCAAAGTCTTTCTGAGTATTTTAACAGTATTTTAATTGTAATTTCTGAAGCCTTCATGCCTGATTTCAACCCAGAGAAAAACTATAAGCAAATTCGGTCAGGTAGCACACTGTGTCCTTCCGAACAGATGATTTATGATGAAGGCATTTACATTTTGCTAGCAATGTGTCAGCATAATGTAATAGAGAATAATGAGCCCAGTAATACATTCAATACACATCCCATAGATAGAAAAAGTAAACTACAGGACTAAACTTTAGTTCTGAGTGTTTTAAAGTAAATAAATCCTATTCGTAAAGCATTAAAGTCCTTACAAATAGTAGTTTGGGGACTTTGCAGAGTTTTGAGGTTATATTGTTTTGAGAGCAGCAGTTTGCTAAACAAACACAACTTTGCTTTTATGTCAAAAAAAAACTTAAAAGTTGTCTGGAATAAGTCTTCCTGTGCAGTGATTAGGTATGCAGGAGCACATAGTGAAATACCTCGAGGCTTGTAGCACTGTGATAATATTTACTAAGCAGGAATCAGGGGAAAGGATAAAAATCCGTGATTTTTCCTCCCTGTGTCAATGTCGCACAGTTGTAAAAACCGGCCCTTGAACAAGCACAGAGGGCCGTCTGTGACGGACGGGCCCTGAAAGGCGACTTCCTCCGATCACGTTTACTCGTCTCAGCAGCACCTGTTGCTTTACACCCACGCACAGCTCATGCAAACATAAGAACACATAGGTCTGTTTCTGATCTAAAGGGCAGGCTGCCAACAAAACAATGTACAAATGCAGTGTGTAGCAGGGAATCGCCAAAGGTCAGGAATAAATTAGGATCTCCAGTCAAAGTCAATAAGAATAAAAGTACTCCTGTTTATGTTTTGTATAAGACCCGCTTTCACTTACTGTGAAAAATGGAGATCTTATGGCAGGAGGAAGGGTCCATGAAAATGGCAGGAAAGAAACAAAATGACATTGGGATGACCTGAAAGACTAAAGTTGCTTCAGAAATCAAACTTTTCTCAAACTATCCTTTCCTGAATGAAAACATTCAACAAAAATAAACAACAAAAATACATAGAGTCTGATTAGATCTTCAGCCAAATGCAGCCAATTTATGACAGAACCTCCACCATGCTTTAACAACACACTGTATATGATCCTCTTTTTGTTTTTTTCATTTTCTTTCTGTACTGTGAATTCCTTGTTACAATGGGAAAATGGCCCTGGCCAACACCCAACACATGGCTTCTCCATGTTTAAATCCAGGCCTTTGAATAAAAAAATAAATAAAATAAAATAAAATAAAATAAAATCTGCCCAGTTCTTAATCTTAATTCAAGCAGCATAAGCCATTACATACTATATTACATAAAAAAAAAAATCAGTAAAAGCAAACAACTGATAAACCTCGTCACTTATGCTTTACAAAATTTTCCATAATACGTTACAACCACACAGATCAAGATGTCTCAATGGGATTTTATATCAACATAAATTTGTGCACAACTACGACGTGAACGGTGTGTGTTTTCAGGATTTTGTTCAGTGTTCGCTCTCTGCCACATGCAACATTTTGCATGTAGGACAAAAAGTTTAATGATGGTCTCCTGACCAGAGCAGCTCCTTTTTATAATATGTGCTCTAGTTTGTAAGAAATGGGACATCCTAATATTTGTGTTGATGAAAAATTCTCCGACTTGAGCTGCGGATCTCTGCATCTCCCCCACGGGCGCCACTGCACCTGTTCTTTTCTTGCTCGACCGTTAAGTTTTGATCATCTATGTTTTAGTAGTTTTATGCCATACTTCTTTGAGGTAAATTAAAGAGTTTTATTCCTTTCCAGTGCTCTCTAGGAAACTTCTAAGGCCTTTGCAGAAGAACTGCATTTATAGTGAGATTAATTAGCACACAGGATGACTCTGTTGTGACATGAAGTTGGTTGCGCCTGATCTTATTTTGGGAAATCAAGGAGTGCATGCCACAGCTTTTGGATTTGTATTTGAAAATCAAATACAAATCCATTGAAAAAAATGTCAATGTTTCATTGACATTTGTTTTTAAGAATTGATTGTTGTTTCTGCTCTTGTCAGTCTTGTGTTTTATCACAACCTGTCGCAGGATAGCAGCATGATTGCTTATGAAATGTGAGCATAGCTGAGTAAATTGTTCTTCAGATCTCTGAATTTAATCAGTTTAGGTTTCTTAGGCTTACTGAAAGCAAACAGTGCAGTTTAGCTTTTTCTTCAAAGATCTTTTGTTCACAAAAACCCAAACTATTATTTCTGAACTGAAGTCTATTTTCAGCCACAACTGCAGCACGAAGTCGAACTTTAAATAATTTGAGTATTTGTGTTTTTGTCGGATGAATCTATAACCGCGCTGTGCTGAGAGACAGATCTTTGAGGCTTTAAACAGACAAATAACTTGTGTAGCGTCATCATGCAGGCCAATATGTAGGAGTAAAAGCTGTGGTCTTTCTCACTTTGCTCTCTATTCCTCTGTTGTGAACAACGGCTGAATTTCTTCACCTTTAAATGCTGTCAGATATTTAATTGTTATCCTGAAAACCATCTAAATCAGTGGAAAACATGGGTGTGGAACGTTGCACGTAGGCACTGGAGCATGACATTGAATTATTTTCTGTGGCAAATTATAACTCAGACAAAACTACCCATGTACACTGTGTGTACACAGTGTCTAAAGATAAATGAGTTAGAATAATAAAAACATCCTATGCCACTAATGTAATTTGCCTTCCATCAAGGTGTGGAAATGTTTGCCCATTCTATTTGACAAAATTACAAATTTCAAAAACTTTGGTGCAGAAGTGGCGTGTCATCTGAGGAAGGAACAGACTGGTTTTATTAGCAGACTTGTCAGGTGAAGTGATACTTTCTTATGTACATTAAAAAGCTCCTTTTTTTTATGAAGTATTTGGATTGAGGCATATTTGTCCAAAAGAAAGCAAAACGGCCACACCTCTTCAAGGTTGCTGGAGAAATAAAAGCTCAGAATAATCAAACGGATATGTTTTGTCTTAGGTGTGTAAATATGTCACACAAGGCAGGTACTTAATGTAGCTGCCAGTCAGTCACTGACAGGCAAAGTATAAATTTATAAATAGAAATCAGACAAAGAGTATAAATAATTTTCAAAAGGCTAAATAACCCTATAATATTAAACAGACAGACACATCATTTTTTCAAGGTTAATGCTCATGTTACATTACTTTATCATAGGAAGGACGCCTGTTTCATTTTCATCCCCTTTAGACTAAAGCAACCACAGTCTTTCGTTTTGGCCTGGATTCACTGGATATCAAGTATTTTGACTCTATTTTATAAAATATAGACAGTAAAGAATGAACTCAGTTCACAATTTGACATGGCTACACTCTTTCTTAAAAGGCAATAAAGTCTGTCGTTAGACCAGTTTGTAGTTTACATCAATCTTTAATCAGGTAAATGAGTGAATATCTTTCAGTTGTACATTTCTATTACTCCACATTATGTTTTTATACTGTAAATGTACCCTTACTGTAAATCCTCTTAATACATTTTTAAGTTTTTATATTTTTACTTTATTAGTGTGACCATCTGTGCTTGACTTGCTGGTCAGTTTGCTGCTGGCTCCCCTGAATCTCCCCACTAAGGAAAAATACATGCTATTTTTATTCATATTTTTGTGTTAAACATGAAAAAAAAGGGTGCTGAGACAGCAGCTTTGATTCTCACATCAATTCTGAATCTGGTACAGGAATTGCTTTCTAAGTCTTGTCCTTTGCTGAATACCAAGAAAACCAAGTATGATGTTTTTTCTAAACAACTGGAGGTTATTTTGCATTTTAATGTCTTACTGAGGGACAAGGAGCTCAGTATTGTGTGTGCATTTCAATATCTTTTATCCAAAATGCCCAGGGTGTTAAGTTTGATCCTCCAAAATTCAAACAGACAAGACCTTATTTAAAGTTCGACTTTAAAAAAAATGAAGGTAATTCTTTTTTTTTTTCAGTGAAGTGTGTGATGATTCATTCTCACGGTTGAGCTTTGTTTGTTTACCTAAAAGTGTTTTCCTCTTATGAAAAGGCCTGAAATGTGCTGCCAATGGCAGCTCTCATTCTGATGGAAAAGCTGAGGGCCTTATTTTCAGGACATTCCTCTCAAGGGACCACAGTTGCTGGGTTACAGAAACACATCTCCAGTGACAGCCAGGATCAGTTTCTTGACATTGTCTTGGTTCCTTCTATGGATTTGATTATTCTCTGACGGGAAAAGTGACACTGACAGGCATAGACATGTCCTATAAGATGAACTACGGAGTGCAAAACAAACCGTAGGCTGTGTAGATATGATGTATGTAGGAAAAAGTGATGCCAGCTGAAAGACAAAATGGACGTTGTAGCCACAAAATGGACATTGTAGCTTAATTTCCGCTTCCTGTCTCCGCTGTTTGTTACAAAAGTTCACAAACTATACAAAAGTGATACAAAAGTATCACACTATCCTTGTTCATTTTGTATTTGAAAGACGGTGAATACTGTTTGGTAGTGTGTTGGTTGTGGGAGGACCAGCCACCAGCACATCTTTGACAGAAACTGGCTCAGCAGAAAAGTCCATAGCATGTTCCTCTAAAAGCTGCACAAAGGATCATTAAAATATTACATTATCTAAGTAAAAAGTGAAAAGATGTGTTTTTTTTTACAGCGGTCTTACATTTACAGGTTATTCCTTTATTAGGGAGTAAGCATTTTCAAAGAGGTAAGTAGGTTTTCCACGTCTTTCCATGTCTGATTTTCTTACAAACATTGATACATCTTTTATATAACATACCTTCCATGACACATGCAGCCCATAAAGGAAACTATTGAATAATTCTCAGCTGTTATCGCCTTCTCTGCCTGTGGTTCCTCAGTTTTAATACCTTGTCAGACACATTAAACTCCTCTGTGGTACAGCATTTCACGCCCATTCCCCTCCCTGCCTTGGATTAAAAAGAAAAAAAAAAATCCCCTCTGCAAGCCATTTATAAATAGAACATGGTATCACTCTGAACATATTTTTGGATAAGGAGCTAAAGCTGCTAAACTTTTAGATTTTTCATTTTTTTCCCCCCCTCGCCTTCTACTGCTGCTGTCACCAGAGTTTTAGCTTCGTTTGTCAGAGGGCGTCATGCAGCCGTATAGCCAGCGTATTTGGATTCGGGTCGACCACCGAGAAACTGCAGCTCCAGATTCGTCTCAGTTGTTTCTATGACGCACAATAACAGGTTTTTTAATAGAGAAATCCAGAGAGCTCAACTTCAAAGGGGGTTAATTTAGATCCTCTCAGCATTTGCCGCTCTGCCACAACCTTTACATGAGAGTAAGGGAGGAATTTTACGGCTTTAATTTGTTTTTCTGCACTTAAACTTCAGAGAGAGTTTGGTTTTGCAGCATTAAAACAAAAAAGAAAATGAATAACAAGAAAAAAAAGAAGACGGATAATGTTCCCTGAAAAGAGGCAAAAACCTGGAGAATTGAATGACTGCAACCTGATTTCTCCTAATTTTTCTCTAGTTCTGCAGCTGAGAAGAAGATCGGCGTCCTGAGACACACTGCACATGGAAAATTCATGACATTTCCACACACTGCCAAAAATGAAAGCAGGGTAGGGTGCGTGGCATGTGGGAATAGATGAACTGTAAGGAGAGCCTTGGGGCTCTGCCTAATGAGGAGGATTAGGGAGCTGTGATGGGGCCGGTGTCGGGCGGCCCCAGCTTGGCCACTGGGAAACTGAAATAGGATGGAAGTGGAGGCGCAGGTCAAATTTCAGGCCAGATTGTTTAATCGACAAGAGCAATCGAGGGATGACGGGGTTACACTAACATGTTATCATCTCCTTGATAACCTGCTGAGAGAAGATGGAGCGAGAAGGCAATTTAAAGTCCAGAAATGTCTTTTTTTTTTCTGCAGATATATTTTCTACCCTCAGGGGCATATTTACACTGAATTACTTAATTTGAGAAGAACCTATTTTACCACTTTACTGTTCCTATTGTGACACGGGGCTACATATATTTTCAGAAGAAAGTGGCTGACCATTGCACCTCTGACAGGTTATTAAATAAAATTCTGCTATTTCAAAGTGAAAAACCACATTTTTGACAGCTTGCATTTGACTAGTAAAGTCTCACGACAACATTTGAGAAGAAACATGAGAAAGCCCAAGTTGCCAAGGGCCCCTACCAAAAACATTTTTGACTTCTTGGCTGGATGTGATCACCACTCAGTGAGCAAGTTTAGGCTAAAAATGTGATATGCTTTAAAGAAATTATTATGACGAGCATTAAAAACTTTTAAAGCTTTGGGAAAAGCTACAAAATAGCCACTGCAGTGCCATTGTCCAGGACTGAAAAACAGAATCTTTAAAAAAAGGAGTACATTTATTCAACATGGAAAAACACTCCCATGCTAAGAAACACTTTTTGCTCCTTCACTAGTGTTGAACTTATTGGCATCTTGAGTTCATAAAATTTCTGAAAGATAATTGCAAATATAATTTTTTGCAATTCCTGCTTTATTTTTAATTTTATTTTGCATCCTTTTAGCATTCAATGCTTAATTTTCCTAGGGTATGAACATGACATGACACAGACGGCCATTTTTGTTAGCAACTCTTAAAAATGGTGCACATAAGAGAACATGCCATTAAAGTAAGATAGATGTGTGTTGATATTTCTAAACTAGAAAATGGCTGCGGAGATGGAAGACAAAGAAAGTAGGTCCAAGCCTGAACCTAACAGTTTAAAGTCCTGTGATCAGACTGCACCTATTGCTCTTCTGCAACTTAAGTTGCCAGCTAAATAACACTAGATTGTAAAAGCCTAATAATTATCATAGAAGTAACAATTAAATGTAATGTGGCCCAAAGCTAATCCGTATGCCACCTTATTCCAAAAAGAAACAGGATAACAAAGGAAGATGAATTAAGAGACTCAAACTCCAGAGAGTTCATTTCCTAACAAAAGAAAACAAGCTGACATCGCCTGACAGAGATCCACCAGAACAAAGGGAAATTTTGTTATAGGAAATCTGCTGCAAGCAGTCAGTGCTGAGCTCAGATCTGCTGTCAGCCTCTTCACCTTAAAAAAAAATAAATAAATGTGTGAGCGAGATACAAAAGTACCGTGTACTGGTAAGATTATGTGAAATTATTGTGGCATGGTATAGCATAAAGTCTCCTTTATGGGTTAAAAATAACTTAATAGTGATATTATAAGTAGTTTTCACTGTTTTCTATTGAAGATTTCTAACTCTTAAAATACAATTTCTCATTATGTTCAAACAGTGGTGGTTTCTGGCGTCTTCACCCCCATCCCTTCCAGTTGCCAGAAAACAACCGGATGTTTTTTTTTGTTTTGTTTTGTTTTGTTTTGTTTTAAGTGCTTGGGCTGTCACTAGAAGCAGTAGACACCCAAATGGAAGCATAAAAGGTAAAAACAAAAGATAATTCTGTGCAATGTCACACCACAAGCAGTCATCTTTACAAAACCGCAAAAGTTTATCCTTAGAGTCTGTGTTTGCAGCAGCTGTTCACAGAAAATCCTGCTTTTTTTTTTTTTTTTGCAATTTTTTACTTGTGCTCAGTTCAAGCTAGTCATAAAATGAACTGAATATGCTCATACTTTATAAAACCTTGCACATATGAGGTTCTTCAGCTGAAAAGCTTCATACAGATCACTGCTAAAAGTGCCCACAAAAGCAACCTAGCAATTAGTGAAAGTAAAAATAATAAATGCTTGGAAATACTTTGTTTAGTTCAGCCATGCTCCTGCAGTGGCTTTGTTAATGCCGTGCTCCTCGTCCCAATCCTTTCCTATATGGTACACCACTGCTTTGAATGCAACTCACAAAGACTGAATTAGAGGGTCCAGCATTAACACTGGTAGTGTTAATGGTATTTAATTGTAATATATCAATGCAGTTATTTATTTTTTTTTTGTTTCCAAAACAAGCAATATTAATGCATCACACTGACCAAAAATCTGTTCCCGTTTTTAGGACAAAACGCAGTGCGACATTCTTGTATTAACCCCACAAGGATACCAAAGAATTCAGCGATTTTGAGAACATGAAACCCAAGTTGCCTAGCAAATTACATCTTAGCTGCAGATTATTTCATAGTGTGCTAAGAGTCTCTTTGGCACCACTTAGCTAAAAGTCCTTATCTGTTTCCACCCTTTAGAAAGCAAAGGTGAGACAATCGTGGATTAACTCTTTGCCCCTGGGATAATTAGGAAGAATGACTTCTGCAGGAATAGCGCTAAATGACACCAACGTTCAATAAGAAAGAGAGAAAAACATAATGAGACAGAGGTAGGCCACATTGATTAATATTAAGTCATATTTTCTAATTTATTCTTTCTGGAATTTGCTGAATGATTGCTCTGCTAATAAATATTGTCCATTCATATGTTCCTTGTAGAACAGATAAAAGCTATTTTTTTTATGGTTAAATATGACGTATGAGTTTTATTTGAGGTTTTCTACTGTATGTAATTTGTCAGAAGGTCGTTTCTTCCACTTTAAATTTATAACTCAATATACATGATTGGATTTGACATGTTTGAATTGTTGTTTGTGTCCCACCGCAGTTAAAAAAAAAGAGACCTTTAGATTGTATGAACATTAAAAAGACGAAGTCTAGTGCTGTCTGTTGTTCTGCAACGCAATATTTGTTTACCGCACTTACACAATACAGTTATTGCTTGAAAGCTCTTGGACGTAACAAATATCGTTGGTTTTTGAAAGCAGATCCAAAGCATTAGATATATGGTGTGAATCAGTTCTCATTTTGTGTCCCTAATGTTGTATCAAAGTGTTTGCTTAGCAAAGTGGGAGTTTCTCACTGTGATGCATGTCTATCCGCAAAAAAACTGCATCTATAGATGTCTTTAACACAGAAATGCAGTGGAGAGACAATCTGTCAAACAGCCTTCGGTTTTAGCTGTCATGGATGATGATCTTAAAAAAAAGGAAATAAAACAGTCTGAATAATGTTTTCTGTCAGAGAAAATGATTCCAAGTGGAGGAAAAAGAATCTGACAGCTAAGTGAGCCTCTGTGATGAATGGACAGCATGCAGGAATGCAGGTTTTAACAGATTTTATGCTTTAGAAGTGAGAAAATGTTCAGTGTGATGGATCTGCTATGATAAAATCTCAGGAAAAACCTCTGGATGTATAACATGTTTACCATTTATGTAGAAAGTAAGTGTACTTTTCAAATGGAAAAATATCTTATTAGTCAAGTAAAGTCACACTCACAAAAATAATATAAAATGAGTTAAAGGGCTACATTTCATAATAAAGATAAATAATTATAGATTTTAATGAGATATCTAGTTTTACACATGCTTGGGCTTTTAACGTCATTCGTTGAAACATCCTACAGCTTCTTAAGACCAAATGTTTGGTTCATATACATCACCTTACCAAACTGATACAGGTTGCCATGTTACCACCATCAATTTCTACTGTATTTCTTTGCAAAAATATCTCAAACACAATAAGACTGGATTAAGAGCTTCAGTGGAAACTATTGCCACAGATTTTAAGAATGAATTTAAGTCTCTACAGTTGTGCCACAAGATCTTGTCACCCCTTGTTGCCTTGCAGAATCCCCGCACACCCACCGGGTGCAAAATGAAGGCTGCATGATAATCTAAAACCTAACATCTGTGCAAAACATCTCAGTCATAGCAATGAACACATTCATACTCACAAACACAGGCTTCTGCTGTTTGATCAGGTCAGGTATCCAAA
>NW_006802207.1:0-19420 GCF_000485575.1 Poecilia formosa
TAGGTTCATGTCCAGTTTATAGACTGTTCTACCAAGCTGTGGGTCCCTGATAAAGCAAAGCGGTGGGCACTGATTTAGAACCTGCCAATCATTAGTCCCTATCCAGTAACGGTGCACAGTTTTATCGCAGCATAAAGTAGAACTTGGAGGCAGAGCAAGAAAACCTGTGATAATATTGGCAAAACTGTGAAACTGTTACAGGGGCTGTGGGGGGGAAGAGGAAAAATGGAACAGATGCCGTCATAGATTTGGCACCAAACAAAATTGCTGCCTCCCTTTGTTAATCGAGACCTCTTACGTTTGGTTGAGTAATTTTGTTTGTGTGAAAACAAAAGTGTAATTAACAGTTCCGTCTCCCATGCCAGGGCAAAAAAGAAATAAATAATAATAATAATAATAATAATTGAATATGTCAGCGGAATTGGAGCTGAACGAACATTTTGTTAAAGAGGGCTCAGATCGTCTCTGGACTGATGTATTAACCAGGCGTGTTGAAGAAAACAAAAGTGTAAGCAAATTGCATCAGGCGTTGTTTTTGTGTTTATTGTTTTTGTGTTTATTGCGGTCTGAAATTAACAGCCTCTTTCTAGAAAAATTAAATGGAAATTAAAGTTTTGCGCTACAGAGGTGCAAGTGTGGGAAAAAAAAATTAAATATTATGTTTTGAAATGTTAGACGTAAGCTGAGATTTGTCGTCATCAATAAGGCAGTCCTGGATAAAATAATCCAAAAGCTTAAAGGGGTGATATTGTGCGGTGATTTTTTTTTTTTTTTTGTTTGTTTGTTTTTTGGAGGCACAAGCAAAATAGCATGGTGGTGGAAGTATTACGCTGTGGAAATAACGTTGCTTTAGATGGAACTAGAGTTGCACATATGATTGAAACCTCCAGGTATCTTCTGAAAAGCTTAAGAAATTGAGGTTTTTAATATTTCAAACATCGCACCGCTAGAATAAAAATAAATAAATGTTTAAACATCCAACTCTCCCCTACTGGGCTTTAATTATGAGTATGGATTTTCTTTTTAATAACATTTTTAGACCAGTTAATAAAACACTGGGTGTCAGTTCAATTTCGACATGCTAATGCACTCGCAAAGACCGAAAAAACTCTGTCCCCAATCAATGTGGTGCTCCGAGCAATATATGATTACCTTCATGATAAGCACTGTCTTGTTCGCTTTCCAACTTCTTCTTCTTTGGACTTTTGTGTGTGGAAAGATCTTTAATCACTGTCCCTCAGTTTCAAATTATATGTTTTGCTTTGTTGGGAAAATGGGTTTGGTTCAGGCTGCTGAGAAAAATAAGTACTGCTGTCATACTTTAAAGATAATATTTAGTGGATTTTCGCTTGTTTTATTTTGTTTTCCCTGGCAGACAATTTATAACAAGATCGTGAGAATCGGATTGATTTGAACCTGGGTGAAAATAATCTTTAGCGCTACGCTGTCTGGGCCTCAGTCATTTCTGACATCTTAGCACCACATTCTCTCTCTCTCTCTCTCTCTCTTTCTTATTTTTTTTCTTCTCACAGCATCTTTGGCTGGACGCTAGAAGAACAATACGTCTCGACACATTTTTCTCCTTCGTGCCACAGCAAGTGACCTGTGACAGCCTCTTTGAGCAGATTGTATCCACTCAAATAGATCCAACAAATATATCTTATTACGGCCCACGGGGATTTTCCCTGAAGAATATCCTCAACCGCGGGGTGAAAAGTCTTGTTCCGCTTGGTGGGGGAAAAAAGGTCGGATCAAATCCAATCCTTGTGCAGCAACCACAGAACTAAAGCCAGAATGTGACCAGAAAGGTTTCTCTTTTTTTTTATCTTCTTTTTTTTTTTTTTCACTGAAACCAACCATTCTGTTCAACAAAGGCTTGTTTTCTTCTCAGACTCCCTTTACTGGGTTATTTTTGGAGCCTAATGTGTTTTTGGTCTCATAAAAGAGGAATTGTTATATTGCTTTGTGCTGCAGAATATTGTTAAGCCATCTCCACAGGCAACTGTGTAAATATCAATATACTTGTTGCAGATAAATTGTCCAGTCTGCTCTACTTAAAGGTGTACGCTAAAGTGCATTAGGACATCGATATCTGGCAGCACCAACCCACTTCAAGCTGAATAGAAAAAAAAAACAGTGAGAAATGCAGATGAATCTGACAGGTTGGATACAGATATTTAATATTCCATGTCACTCTGTATTGTTACAAAGCTGTCAACAGAAAACGCCTAATACATTTATAGAAAGATACATATGGAATGCCCAGCCCAGACTTTGACTTGGCCGTTATAGTTTGGCCGTCAGTCTGCTAGAAAAGGCATGTCCAACGTGTCCAATCGAAGCACAGCTGCATCAATTTGCTCGGCTTGCAAATCGATGCAGGTAGAGACTTTTTTCTTTGTGATTAGGAAAAAATGTTCGCAAGGTGGAAAACGTTAAGAACAACAAAAATTACTCATCTTTTAGCTACCACCCTGTTTTCATTCTCTTAATAGTAAACAGGACCACATCTATTGAAGGACTTTTTTTTTCTCAAAAGCAGACTTTGGTGCACCCGAATCTGCTTCTAATTAACTTTGCTAATAATTCCCTGGGTGGCAAACATTTTAAAGAAACAGTGACCTAAATTCTGTTGTTGTTGTTATTGTTGAGAATAGAAATTGTTTTGTTTTGTTATGTTTCTTTTCTTAAAGGAATATGCAAACCAGATGCCTTTCTGTTAATAAGGGAAACGTGGAAACCCTGTTTTTGATCAAACACATCACATACACTATCACGTGCTTAGTTTATATTTTTTACCATGTTAAATTTTAACTTTAGAAAATACATTTTTGTCCTATGAGTACTTTTGATTTGACAAATTTGTCCCATGGGACAAAACCTTTGGGCACCATGGTTTTGCAGTCTCTAAAATGTTTTCTTTCAGGGTTGCTCTTTGTCTTATTACATCTGGCCAATTCATCTATCCATGTGAATGAAAACCATCCCCACAGCATAATGCTGCCGCCACCATGTTCCAGAAAGAGCATGGCGTGTTCGAGATAGTGGATTGTTCCTAAGAAACTAAAAGTTGGGTTTTCATCTTTACGTTTCATTTTTCAGTATGATGAAGGTCGCAACTTTACAAGGGTTGCTAATAACTGTGAAGGTTGTCGTATGGGAATTGTTTCTTTTTTTTTTTTTTTTTTTTACCGGATTTAAGAGTTTAATCCATTCTAAACCTTCACAACATTATAGCAAACCTTGAAGTAAAACAAACTAAGCAAACATAAAATACATTTCAAGCTCAATTAATCTGATTAACGGCATAAAAATCCGTTTTTACCCTACTTGATAAAAAAAACAAACAAAAAAAAAAACTGCCTGTATACAGTTTAATGTCGATGTATAGACAGATACTGGATTCTGGTGACAACTGCATTATAATTGCAAATTGTACAGAATTTATTGCAGCACTCAAGCAACACGTCGATAACTGCAGTGGCCCCCGTTGTCATACAAGGAAAATGTGATTTCACTTGCGCTCATATTTCTGTGAGCGTGATCAATAGATATAATCTGCTAATGGGGTGAGTTTCTGTCCAATGGCCTTACGTATTCTGGAGAAAAATCTGCTCACCGAGGTACTTTTTGAGCCAATGTCCTTTTTATACTCGTCCAAATGCTTGGCACTACACACTCATATGGCCTGATAGCCTGGCAGTGGCTAATGTGTGCAAATTGTCATTGGGGGTCTTTTTATATCAAGCACCAGTGCTCAGCACTTCTTTAGAAGGTGACTTCAGCATTTCTTTCCCTTCCATCTCATTTAGTGTGTAGATCCATTGTTGAATATACAGTACGGGTCTGTAAAGCAGAAATTGCCCTTGTCTTAGTGAATGTCCTTGAGATAGCAGCTTTCAGCGAGGTAGAATAGGATAAGTGAGGGAAATAAGTTAGAACTTTTCCCCCCTTTTTTTGTATTAATCTCACCTTTCAGGTATGACTTTCATATATTGCATATGGTGTCTTTGTGCTCAAGTTATATTGCATTTGGTCTATTAACTGTAGTTGTACTCGCGTAGAGGACTTTTGGTGCCCTTTAAATAGGTTTTGTGCAACAATAAAATAACCTACAAGTCATTAAAACATACATTTCTAGCACAAATGATGCTTCAAATGGATTTTTACAACAATTAAGAATTTTTGAATGAGATTGGAAATTAAATGAGATTCTTCCCAATTTTACACCCTCTTTCCAGCCTCATTCACCATCTTCTGCTTATCCAAAAATGTGTCACTGAAGGCATGTTTGGGAAACCCAAACATGCAGCATTGAACCTGGGTGTCCTCCCAGTGGGACGTGACCAGGAAACCGCCCCCCCGCCCCTCAACAACAATAATTATAAGTAAGACTTTTCATTATGATAGGGGTGAAGACATCCAATTACAACCAGTCAAAGGTCAAAAATGCTCTGGTTTGCAAGTTCCCTATAATTTTACACATTTCAACTTGGTAGGTTTCAGGGGTCAGTGGGTTAAATAGTCAGTTCTCTCTCCTTCTAACAGATGGCATTAAGGTACTCCTATGATCCCGGTGGCCATGTTGTCTGCTTTTACATATTGGCCTCATGGAAGGGGTCAGACTTGAAGTGTTTTGGGATTGTATTGGCAAATAGTCCCAAAAATCAGCCAACATATCCATGTTTCTGAACCCAACTTGTGGGAAAGTGACCAGTCAAAACATCTGGTAGTCCAGCCTTGGCTAAATATAACCAGTTTTGACATTTTCTTTAGACATACGGCTTCATATTTGATGGTCAGAAATCCCAGGAAATTTGATTTGTGGTAAATAAGGGAACACAGACTGCATGTATTTAACTTTTACAGACCAATCATGTTGTCAGGTATGCAACCTCTTGGCAAGCCATCTCAACACAAACCTAAAACTTTTTTTTTTTTTTACTTCTTCTTCTTCTTCATTTGCACAAAGCAGCTCAGAGTTTATGTTGTGGTACTATTAAATCTGGTCCTCTGTGAAAAATGTTTTTAGGTTGAAAATGGTCCTACAATTACTAAAAATGCAAACATGGCACATGGGAAAAACCTCCAGCCACTTGGCCCCGGCTTCATTAATTATCTCAATCTTTACTTTTAATGCTTTGTCAATAGCCCAACTTTTCCACAAAAAAAACAAAAAACAAACAGCAACTGTGATTAAACTGCGATTAATCTGATTTAATTTAAATCTCCGGCTTTCAAAGGACAATACTGCCGCAGCTCTGTTGAGGAGCCTTGTTAATAACGGCGAAAGCTACCAGATGTATTCAATTTCCCTGCCCTTTATTTATTGTCACGGTGGTAATTCGCTTCACAGCGAAATAAATGAGGATAGGAGCAGCTTGAGAACATCAGAACACTGGTTTATTTTATCTAAATCACGCAATCTGCAAGAGGGAAAAAAAAAATAGTTTTCAGATACCAAACTGCTGATGTTAAGACTTTGTGGTCTTTTTCAGTGAGCGTGAGCTTGCAAAGCAGCAGTAAAATGTACTTCTGGGCTAAGTGGCAATGCATTCAAAAGGCCAGAAAGTGTTGAAACAGTCCATTAATTTTAAATGCTACGCCTGGAGTCATATTAGCTTCCTGCTAGGAGTCTGCAGACCAGTTTCACGTAGGATGAGTTGGGTTTGACGACACGTTTTGTTTACAAGACAGATATAAATCCAGAATCTTTGCTAAAATTAAAAAAAAAAGCCAAAACATCTTTAAACCACTCTGTGTTCTCCAGTTACTTTTACTCAGAAGCAAAACATGCTGCAGCGTTGGACGTTTTTAAAGGACAACTAAATTAAGGTCTCCCATGCATTTTGTTTCTGAATACATTGCAATTTTTACAGCAGCTGCATTTAGTTTCGCATGGGTTGTCACATCCAATTACTGTATTCAACAAGCATCCATGCTTGTAGGCCTGCTTTTGGCTATTGTGTTTGATCAGGTGTGCTTTGGACTTGCTGTAGAAATCTACTAATTGTGTCTTTGACCTTGAACAGGCTGCAGGGACAGGAAATACCTCCAATTAATACCCTTTTCCCCTCTTCAGTATCTTACATTTGAGCAGGCATTGGAGTTTCTAAAACGATAAGGCATTTTACAATTCTTTTTAGTTATTGAACAACTGAAAATCTTTATTTTTGTAAAAAAAAAAAAAAAAAAGGAAGAAAGTACTTTGAAGTAAAATTACTTTTTGATGGTTATTCTCTTACTGCGACTTAAGTTATTTCTGAGACTGAACGTCTTCCATAAGTTAACAACACTCATATTGTTTGCCAGCCTTTGAGTATTTAAAAAAAAAGATCAGAAATCTTTTTTTAAACTCTAAGTTAAAATACTTAACTTACCTTTAGTACCTGAAACCCCAGACCCGTGGGATGGTGTTTCTGACAGCACTGCCCTTTCATATCTTGGCTGCTACAACCATCTCCAGGTACTCCACTTTTCTCCTGCAGTCCAAAATCTTGCATGTTGGATTCATTGGAGATGCTAAATTAGGGCTTAGTTGCACGGCTGTTTGAATATTGTCTGTTTTTCCGAGTGTCTCTGTTATAGTAATAATCATAAAACCTTTATTTTTAGTCAAGAAAGTCCCATTGAGGTACATCTGTTCTTCCGTGACGTTGTGGTCAAAATGACGGCAAAACCAGATTTTCACACAGTTAAACGTGATCAGAAAAAGTCAACTGTAGGAGTTGGTATATAAGTAAAAGACAGATGTTAGACCTGTGATGGACCAACCAGGATCAACCCCAGCCAACCGTAACCCTAAACCAGTCTGAGCACTTTTAGGCGCTGACTGACTTGACCTTTTTTTTTTTGTTGTTGTTGTTTTTATTTCATTTTATTGTTTGAGCCGCTAGTGGCTTTTATTGAGTAGTATTCAGACAAGAAAGGGAGTGAAGAGAGAATGGGGGAATGCATGGAGCAAATGGCCCGGGTCCAGTCGTCAAACCCGGGACTGTAGCCACAGTTTATGGAGCGTCTGCTCTACCTGCTTCACCTGCAGCGCTCCAACATTATTATTTTTTTTTTTACCCCCATTGAAAACATTTCTTTCTCCATGCAGACTGTAGAGTTCCCCATAAAAACACTGAAATTTGAATACCCACCCAGGAGTTGCAGTAATGTTCACATTGGAGAGACATAAAAACACAAAGGAAGAACATTCTGAGCACGACTAAAGATTTTTATGGAACCACAGCTCGTCTTTTCATTCTGATTTACAGTACAAAATAAGTGAAATACTCAGCACAGTCTTCATTGAATTATTTTCATATTTTTAACCGATTCAATTGGCCACTGACAAAGTTGTGAGATCTTGTTTCACAGTTTTTAAAGCAATTTCTTGCTTTAGGTCTGGACGTAAAAGATGCCTTGAACAAAGCATGGTAGAGATAGTTTTGCTATTGCTGTTTTTGTGTGTGTTTTAAGTTGGCCTCTGTGTTCCTATAAATGATTCAGTTTGGGTTTGGTCTTACTATTTTGAACTAGAGAAGATTAAATACAGTCCACAATTTTTCTTCAAAACTGAAAAATTACTTTTACAACATAGCATGAAATCTGAAACTGTTAGTTGATGTGATTGGTTGTATTTTTTTTTTCAAATTTTCCAATTCCAATTTTGTTTGGGGAAAAAAAGATTACATCAGTCCCACCAAAATCTTCTTGGTGAGAGAAGATTTATTTTATTTTTGTTAAAAAAAACAACAAAAAAAAACAAAAGAATGGTACTTACCCTTGTTGGTAAGTCGCATCACCCATATTCTCTGGTTTTTCTATGTGGGTGAAAGAAGCAAGTGTATCAGAGAAATGGATTAGGTAAATATCTGTCTTTGGATGAATAGAAGTAAAAAAATAAAAACTAAAAACTGACTTTTTAATGACCCCAGAGCAGAACTCTCAGAGATGACCGAATTATAAGTTCTGGGAATTACAAGACACTTCTAATGTCTCTGGTTCAGGATATGCACAGTGGCTTTGATGTGTTGACCTCATGCTGAAGCGATTTTGCTTACCAATGCTCTCTTTGTTTCTGGTTGACCTCTTCATACTACACTTTTCCCTCCACTCAACTTTCTACGAATGTGTTTGACTGCATCAATCTGAACAGTTTTCTGCAATGACTTGGTACGAGCTTCTTGACCTTTTGTAGCTTTCCACCCTTGTAAAGGCTTGAACTTTTCCGCTTTGGGTAATTAATCTATATAACACGAGTTTTACCTTCTGAAATGTCTGAAACACTATTTCAGTTTCACACCAGTTCAGGCAAGGACGCACTGACAAGAGTCGGGAAAGTTTTGCAGTTCAGTATGAAGTCACTTGTTTGCAATGCGGTCTTATTTCTGAGAAGATTTATCCACAGAAGTGGTTTTCCATGCCAGACAACCAAAGGCGGTGTTGGATGACGGCCACATTTGTCGTTTTGCTGCATGCAGTACATGGCATCTCAAAGCGGGTTTCAAACTGATGACGCCTCATGAAAATTTAATGAAGGAGCGATTTTCAAAAACAAACAGCGCCGCTTACGAAAGCAAGGGAAGATATTAATTAGCCGCATCGCAGCGGGAAAAGGAAGACTTAAAGGTGTGCATTAGCCTCGTTGGCAGTCAGAATAAGCAGGTCTTGTTTGGGAGTTTAAGACTTGGCTGTCGCTGCAGAGAGGCAGGCGTTTTGCAAATTGGGATATTATGGCGCATAGAATATTTAAACGTGCAGCGTTTCAGAGATAGCCGCTTGCTACAAGCCGAACGCACTTCGTCAAAAAGAATGGCAAGCTGCTGCAGGCTTTGTTTTGATAAAAAAAAAAAGACAAAAAAAACATGTTTGGAGCAAATGGGGCCCTGTGAGTTTATCATCTTTCACATCTCAACCCGCAGCGAGACGGTCCCCTGGCCCTGTTCAGGCTGAAAATTGAGACACGGACAGGAACAAGACAGCTTAGACAACACAGCGCAGCCACCTGCCATCATCAAAGAGCATCAAAGCTGCACCTCACCTGAATGGATTTGTAGTCGGGGGTGTCAGGGTCCCTTCTTCTTTCAGCATGCTGCCACTACAAAAAGAGGTTGACATTTCGGAAATCATATTTACCTGCATTTTGCCCACACTTAGCTGATAGGTTTAATAACACCCTGGCTGCTTGAGTCGAATAACATCCAGGAAGATTAACATTTTTTTTTGCTGCTTTTACTGCGTGTAAATAACTAATGTGTTAAAATTTTAAATGCCCACAGACGCGCCGTCCCACAAATAAGGCAGATTTAATTCACGAGCCCGTATATCTGCAGTTCAGCCTGCATAAAAAGGCTTTTTACTAGCGGCTGTTGCCCATCATAAGCTTGGTAGTCTGGTAGTCTGAAGTCATCCCTTCCGACTACAGTACTATCAGTCCATGGAGACGCCAGAAGCAATGCAAAATTTATCAGTTACTTTATTTAGGCCTGTGCATGTCTGTAAAAAGCTTGTTTAAACAGTATTCCCAGATACGGCTTGCATGAATAAATACCAGCAGCCTATACTGTGTGATTTGGTTGTCTGTTCGACATGCTAGTTTTATACCGGAAGTTTGTTTTTTTTACGCATTAATATATTGGGTCAGTTATCGGTATCAAGGTGTACCAAGTTCTTTTTAATAAGAATTTTCTCCGGATGTTCAGAGCATAGAGTAATCAGCCACATCTGTTGCTTGTCACTGCTGGTAAGCTGGCTGAAAGAAGCACGCGCGCTTCTCTCGACCCTGGCTTTGATGAGTCGTCTCCCTGCTGCTCCTGTGTGCGTGTGTGCGTGTGTGTGTGTGTGTGTGTGTGTGTGTGTGTGTGTGTGTGCTCCGTCTCCCATGAAGCAGAGGGTATTTTAATGTTTCAGTAGGGAACTAATTAAAAATTCAAGAACAGGTCCAGAGCTTTAAAGCTCATTTCTAGAGCATCTCGCTGTCGGATCGGTTCCTCTACGTACTGCGTAACCCTTTTTTTAAAACACGGCTAATTAAATCGTTTTATTCGTCTGTCACAATTTTATAAGGAAAATGACACACAGAGAATTAGCAGCATAAAAAAACCCCTTTGTTCTCAATTCACTAATTTTCTGTTACTCTACAGTCTGGCCTAATTTCTACTCCCCCGCCACCGGGTCATGGGTTCATTAAGACCACCGCCTCGCTGTCTCTGACATCTTGCCCAAAATGTCTCCAACCTGTTTTGCAGAGGACCAGCTGCCCCCTGGCTTCCCCACCATAGACATGGGCCCACAGTTAAAGGTGGTGGAGCGAACGCGCACCGCCACCATGCTCTGTGCCGCCAGCGGCAACCCCGACCCAGACATCACCTGGTTCAAAGACTTCCTCCCTGTCAACACCACCAACAACAACGGACGCATTAAGCAGCTCAGATCAGGTAGGTTTCCTCTGCTGAAAACTCAATTACCAAACAGGGAGACTCCTTTCTTTCTTTTTTTTTTTTTCACTTTCTATCTGATCTGCTCCCACATTATATCCTCTGCTCTTTCATCCCCTCTTCTTCCTGCCCATGATTTAACTTCTCATTTGGCTTTTCGTTTTATAGGTAATGGCATTGTTTCGACTATTTCCTGTCCTCTACTTGCTGTACATCCCTGTTTGTCTGTCTTATGTGCGTCTCCCTTTGTCTTCCAGTGTTGTCATGAGCTGTTGGGATTGTTTCCTTTCTGTGTTTGCTGGCTTTCGCCCTAACCTCTGCCCACATTGCTCACTGCTGTGACTTTCTGAACAAACAATTGTTCTTAATTTTTTTCTTTTTTTTCTGCCCTTTCATCTTGGTTTTACTCTCCACTGCATTGGTGCAGTATTTCTTAGAACCATTATGCCCATTACTTACACCTTTCAGTCAACATTCGGCCACATTCAGAGCCCACAAATTAATGCACATGCTTTTAGAGTAGGAGAACACGCAGAGAAGCAATTTAATTATCCTAACATATTTGTCCTGCAGTCAATGTTTTGCTTTAAGAGCATTTCAGATTCAATGAGAAGAAGTTTATTTCTTGAAACTAATCAGCCACAGTAGTGCGTAAAACTTCATAAAGCTTTCCCTTTATCCCTTCATTCTGACTTTATACAGTGCCATGCAAAAGGAAAAAAAAAAATCTAAAATGTTCAATGTCACATTTTTTTCCACCTTAAAACCACAAACTTGTCCATTTAGATTGTATTTTATTTGATAGACCAACATAAAGTAACAAACTTGAACACACTACTCCCACAAAACATAGTCTAGCATGGAAGGATCATGCTCTGGAGATACTTTTATTCACCAATGATAAATAAACTTGCCATGGAGGAAGAGAGGAAGATGAGTGTATGTATAGTGCACTTATTCGCAATTCAGTATTTGTAGATATATATATTTTTTTTGTGGAACGTGACTCCACATTTGTGGAAAATCCACTTATTCACAGTTTTTTTATTTTTTTATTTTTTACATAGCATATCTAAACTATTCCAAAAAATGCAGAGCATGCATGGATTTGCAGAGCAGCCAATCCAGGAGAAACATTTAATTTTCTTTGGTGGTGATGTTGTGCACCTAAACGTAAAGATAAGGAAGACTGTAGATGTAGACTTCTTCATTGGAGCTGCATCTGTTTTCCCTGTGGGCATGTAAAGGTACATTTGATGCTTGAACAATTGAAATTGGTATTTATAAAGGTTTTTGTTGGGGTTTCAAGTATTGACATATGATTGTGGTTTCTAACCTTGTAAATACCAGGGTTTAACTGTCAATAATAGATGAGGCAGAAGACTTCACCTTTAGCCCGTTTAATAAGATAATCACTCTAAACGTACAGCCAGAGCTACAATAAAGTGGTTTAGAGGAAATGATATTCATTTCTTTGAATGGCCTAATCAAAGTCCTGACCAAGCCCTGTTGTAAATCTCTGGCGAGATTTGAAAGTTGTCCTTTAAATGCCCACCAGTCAGTCTATCTGGATAAGCTTTTTTTTTATTTTTTATTTTTATTTATTTTTTTTTTTTATAGAAGACATTGTAAAACGTTCAGAAGAATATTCCAGACTATTTGTAGACGTAAAGAAGCGCATCTTTTTGGATTTTATTAGTGAAAATGAAAAATGCCATTTCAGTTTCAGCACTACTTTCTCTTGGTCTATCACTTTAAATGCCGGTTGCAGTTACTGGTTGTAACGAGACAAAATGTGAGAAAGCCGAAGTGGAGCGAATACCTTTGCAAGGCACTGTAGTCCCTGCTTTAATGTGTAAATGCCAGTTTTGTTTTCATTTAATATATCAATAGAAAACAACTATTCTAACTTTTAACCAGTTCTGTCCAGCTGATAACCCAATAGCATAACTTCTTAAATTGGACGTCTTGTCTGTTTGACCACCTGTCTTCACAGATTTCACAGCTTTCCTTTTGTTAACTCATCGTGTTAACCTGACTTGTTTTTTTTGTTGTTTATTTTTGTTTCAGTAGAACTGTGTCAGATTAACCTTAACTTCTAACTTGCGACTTTTATTCACGTGCAGTTTGCTAAAGCATTAACCAAACCTTGTTAACTAAACGTACTTAAGGAGTATAATCATAATTCTTATGCTGTCTTTCTTCTCTCTATATTTTTAAATTCTACAGAATCCTTTGGTAAGTGCTTAGCTCCAAAGCACACATCACCCCCACTAATTTCCATGTTCCAACAACTATTAAAATGCATGGCATGCATTTTACTAACAGATAGCTTAGAGTGTCAGGGCTAGAAAACACACACGCACACACACGCACACACAGCACACACTCTCCCCTTACCCTCACAATGTGTAACTGTCTTACTGCTATTAATACCACTGCCAGCTGTAATACCACCTTATCTTGAGAATTTTAACCATCAAGCTTCAGGCTACTGTGTTGTGAGAGAGTATTTGCCCCTTACAAATCTCTTCTGTTCTTGATTTTTTTATTTATTTATTTATTTTCCTTTGGTCGCTTTTAAATGTTTCAGATCTTCACACAAAGTGTAATATCAGACAAATATCAGCTTTATCTGGGGCTGGGTCGGGGGGGGAAACAGCCACTTGGGGCCCTCCGAGAGAATCTCTGATCTTTAAGTAAGTGCCCTTCAGCTGCTTGTATCCACGATCTCATTCTTTTGGCATCATGACTGTAGATGAGGGAGGGACCCAGGCATGGCGGGTTCAAGACTGATCTCTCCTGCTTTTTTCCCCTTGTCTTTGGCTCTGTCTTGGTCTCTGAAGACACAGCCTTGACTCCATGGCCGATATGATGACAAGTCTTTATTACTCTCTATGCAACTACTGTGCAACGGAGCTGATGAATTCAGTTTAGAGAATGCGTATCAATGCGTGGCTGCATTTAATAACTTAAATATTAGTTAATTATGGCAATTATTTGCTTAATACCAACAAGAAATGTTGGTTGAGAAACTAACCATTCCCCCATTAACTCTTGCGTTTTGTGGTGCCTTCCTCCCCAAAGAAAAAGTGTCCTAAAATACTATTTGAACTCTAAACATTCAGTCTCGGCTTTGGAGAGTTCGGTCTCAGTCTAATAAGAACTGGTCTTGACTCCATTCCTAGTAGGAATATAAATCAACCAGATAAATCAAGAACTTTTCCTTTCGATTTTGCTTTTTCTTGACTACGACAAAGCAGTACAGCACTCGCATCGCTACAGATTTCACACCAATCTACCACTCTTTTTTTTCACGATTCATGAACAAGACCTCTTGGGATAGAACCTTATGCCCAACCTGGAGGAAGCACTCTTATACATTGCATTATAAAGGCACTGCTTTGTAATGTGGATGACTCGTTGGGACTGCAACAGAATGAATTCGGCTCTTGAGCAAAAAACCCTGAATGAAAATGTCCGGCTACCACTTTGTGACGTTAACCTCAAGTGCACTTGTTTTATGCTGCAGGGGCAATAATGCAACAGACACCAGCAAGTCCATCACTGAATGGCTCAAAAAAAACCCATCACATTTACCTTAGCATTTTCGCCTAAAATCAGTTCCAGGTGTGGTGGTGTGACCATAAACAAGATTTATGTACTTGAAAACCTTCTAATACTGAATTAAAACAGTGATGTAAATGCGTCATCGCCAGCATTTTTGCTACCAATGGTGGTGCAAACAGTTATCAGGTTTAGGTTCCCATGCAGGGTCAGATTCCCTGAGAAATTAAATAATTTCTTGAAAACCACTTGTTGTATTTGCTCAGGGAGTAATTGTCAGATGTTAAAATTTGTTTGAGATCTGAAACATTTTAACGTGACAAAATTAAGTTAAAAAAAAAACAAACAAAAAAACGAAGAAATCTGAAAGAGGGTAATTATTTTTTCATAGTACTGTAAGTATTGTCGCATACTGACCTGAATAATAATCAATCCTCACATGTTTGTTCCTCACTCACTTATCCACTACTTTAATGTTTTAACACCAGCACCTTAAGTAGGGAAAAAGTCCCCAAGAGCTTTTAGGGAGGCGGCCAGCTTTACCTCTAGATCAAAGCCAAAGGTCCGCCCGCTTTCAGTCTCATGTACAAAGTCCTGAAAAGTCTTTTCCCCCTCAGTAGATGGTCTTCAGAAGCCACTTTGGGAAAAAAAAAAAAAAAAAAAAAAAAAACGGCACCACCTCCCCCCCCACGTGTTTCACAAGATCTTCTGACTTTATGATTTTTCTATGATGAATCCTGTCTTTTCTCTGCCAATAGAGTACACAAAGAAAAGTTCTCTCTTCTTCTCTCTCCTCTCTCTTTCCTGTAGTACCTTTATTTACGTACCCTGTTGAGTCTAATTTGATTCTTCTTCCAAAGCCCCCCAACCTCTATCTACTCGTACTAATGCTTCTTCTTTCCAATCTTATTTGCATTCATATTATCCACCCAGGTGGTACGCCAATAAGAGGTAAGAGTGCTGAACTGACGTTCAAAGAATGAAAATAATACAAATTCATTCTTGCTGTCAAGCCATCCGTACGCTCCCATTTTTGTCCTGTTTACAAAGATCGAATACCATTTCATTCACATGGACCCATCCTCCTTATTTGTCCTGGTTTTGGTTGACTAAAATTGTATTTCATCATCGTGTCTATGCCTTATTTACTCCTTTGTGTTTTGGTTTTTTTTGTTTTGTTGTTTTTTTCTTGTTCTTTTAGCTCAGTTGTGATATGCTTGCCCTGGCTCTAATAAGCATATACAATGACAATTCTGTTTTTATTTTTTTTCCTCCAAAACTATATTTTAATGCTCATTTTTGTTTTTGTTTTTTTGTTGTTTTTTTTCCTTTTTGGCCATAGCCAATCATGTGTCCCTCTTTTTTGTCCAACTAAAACAACCAAGCATTTTTCCCCCCTTAGCTGTTTCTTGTTCAGCACAAAAAAAAACCGACATGCGCAGATGCTGTGGAAGACCTAACACCACCTCTCCCAAAGACTTCTTTCTATCTTTGCAAACTATTTTTTTCCCATTTCTTCTGTTTGCTTTCCTCTCCTGTACCTCTACAAAAAAGCCCAAACAACCACTTTTTTGATAAAGTTTCTACGGTGCTTTTTTTTCCCACCTTCCTCTTTCACCTATTTTTCTTACTTTTCTTGGGTTTTTTTTTAAATCTTTTTTGACTTTTTAATTTTTTTTCTTCAGGGTTTGGGGAAAAGGCAAACTGTAGAGTCTGGCGAGGACCTGATTGGTTCATTTTTGCCGTGTGACATGGAGCGGGAGAGTTGTTGATGCATAAAGCCATTTTTCTTTGAGTCATGTGACACCACACTGCTGATCCCATTGGTGGATTTTTATGGGTGTCTTTTTGTGGCTAAAGCAGTGGATGGTTATACTTTCTTGTTGGCTCAGGCCGCATTTTGAATTTTGTCTTCTAATACAATTGCATTTTATTTTTCAGCTAAGGGTTGTCAGAAGGTTGTAAGTTGTGTCGACATACATTTCTTGCTAAGATTTGCAT
The DNA here is from genome assembly GCF_000485575.1 of Poecilia formosa. NCBI lineage: Eukaryota > Metazoa > Chordata > Actinopteri > Cyprinodontiformes > Poeciliidae > Poecilia > Poecilia formosa. Next base: position 15,996 of record NW_006802207.1, read on the forward strand.
GTCAAACCTTTTGTTAGAGGGTTATATGTTGGTTCTGCCTGAATTAACGATTCAATAAACATTTTTTTTCCAGCTAATCTGAGCAGCACCAAATTTTTGCACATGCTGCTGATTTTTTTTTTTTTTTTTTTTTTTTTTTTTTACTTTTTCCAAAGATACTTCACCCAGGTGAAGTCCAAATTACCCCATAGGCTGAATATTACAACTGATCTGTGATTGAATATGCTAAAAAAAAAAGAATCATACCTAAATTTTCTTTTTGTTTTGTTTTTTAAATTGTCCTCCCTTGTTGCGCTGCTTTCTTATACTGTAAACCTCTTTTGTTTGATCCATGTTTCCCTGAAGCAGTATCACTCATCCCCATACTGACCAGTCCAGTGACATGTTGTATATTGATGGGTTGCCCCTCTTATTCAAAGTAAAAATCGGCCGTTTGTATTTTTTGTTGTCTTTGGCGCTAGGCATGGGTCGGTACGAGGCTCTCATGGTGTCAGAACCTTGAGTTAAATGCCAAGGTTTCTTGTTATCAAGGTATTTAGATAGAAACACAAAGCAAAAAATGCAGAAGTTATTCTTACTACTGCAAAAATAATAATTGTAGATCCAGATTTAAGTAAAAGTACACAATTAATATATTAACAGCACTTAACATAAGCAGAATAAGCCGGCAAATTAGTCGGTTTTAGCGCACCAAATGTAGCTTCAAAACAGTTTCTTTTTTTTTTTTTTCTTTAAATGTTTTGCATACAGTCGAAATCAGATATTTACATTCACTGGATAGCAACACACAACCATCTGTCTCATTGACTGGCATTAAATCATACAATTTTTCAGTGTCAAAGGCCAGTTAGATGTGCCAAAAGTATTTCAGTTTGCTAAATGCCAGAAATGTAAGTCCGACTTTTGCAGCTTGCTCTTTTCTCCCGTTGTTTCCAGTTGTACAGAATTCATGGCATCGATCCTCTGTCTTTACTTGGCCCTGTCACTAGTGACCTCTGGGGCTAGGTCTACCATTTTCAGACATAGGCCAGCTTCTCTGCTCTTACATACACTAATATTCCCTTTTAAACAATTTGGGAAAGTCCAGATAGGAATGTCTTGGCTTATTTTAAGGCAACATCATTGCTTCCCTGTGTGGAAAAATCTCAAGAAATTGTGGACATCCACTTCTCTGGTTCATCCTTTAATGCAATTTGCAGATGCCAGAAGGTGCAACAATCGTCCGTTCACGTGAATATGCGCACTACAAGAATGTGCAGCCATCACAACATTCAGGAAGAAGATGGGTTCTGTGTCCCAGAGATGATTGTATATTAGGTAGTCAAGGTGGGCTAAAAAGAAACAAGAAAAAAACCCTCTTCCTACTGGGCTTGAAAGACCATTCAGAGAGAAAGAAGCTATTAGTAGAAACGCAACAAAAAAGTATTCAAGCAAAAAAGTTCATTTCTGAAGACATTACATAAGGTCTAAGTTTTTGGCTATTAAGATGTCAGAAAAAGAAGAAGCTTGGCAAACTTGAGAACATCATCTCAACTGAAGTATGCTGGCAGCAGCATCATGTTGTGGTGTGATTGTACACCAAGAGGAACTAATGATCCTCACAACATATATGACATAAGAAAATAAAATTTTGTCAAAGTATTGAAGCAATATCTCAAGATATCAGTCAGTAAATTAAAGCTTGGACCCAAAGCATACCACCGAATGAGGTACAAAGTTGCAAAAGGCCAAGACACAGGAATAGTTTGGATGAAAGAGGAATGTATTGTAGTCTTCTTTTAGCCAGCTGGCTCCCAGTGTGCAGCAAAATCTGCTTTTACACTGTAACCTAAAAAAAAAAAAAAAAATTTAAATTGTATACCTTGACACCAGAAACCAACCCATGCCTAATTGGCACTGAGATGAGCGTGTGCGTTTTTTTAACACAATCTGCCATTTTTTTACTCAGAAAAAAAAAAATCAAAATGATAGGGTATACCTTGTTTTTATGAGTTACTTTCTTTTCCGTTTTTTATTTTTTATTTTTTTTTACTCTTTTCTTGGTTTGCTACTTTAGCTCTGATAACAGAAATAAACAATCTTAGCTGTATTACAATGTTTTGCATGATTGTAATTTGCAGCTGTCCACATGCATAGAAGTCCCCATTTTACTTGAGACGCATAATAACAACTAGCAGATAAAGTCTAAAACTTAATGTCTCTGAAGCAAGTTAACCTCAGACATGAAAGGAGAATGCAGAAGACAAGTCATTTTGTTTGTGAACCGAGTTGACCACATTGCCTTTTGTTACCCTCGTTTGTTATTCCAACTAGGAGCCCTGCAGATAGAGCACAGCGAGGAACCGGACCAGGGAAAGTACGAATGCGTGGCGACGAACAACGACGGGACTCGCTATTCTGCCCCGGCTAATCTTTACGTCAGAGGTAGGAAACAGCCTCCCCTGTTTTGTTTTCGCCAAACATTAGTATCACACTGCCTTTAAAACCTGATAAGGAGCGATTAAATCGCCACATTGTCTGCAAGGGTCCGTGTGCTATGAGGTCACTGTAAGTATGCTCTATTACAGTTTATTTTCTGTTCCTTGCACTTGCCTTACCTGCACTGATTTGAACCTACAGTATTTGCTCTGTTATGTGTTTCCGGTCCGTTTCCGTTGATTAGCCCGAGTCTAACACCAGTGACGAGGCCGCTTGCAGCATGTATCTACTAATTGCTTTTAAAAAAGCTGACTGCTGGAGTTGGTGGAGGGAGTGAACGGACCTCGTTCATCAGCTCCAGCTGTGAAAAGATCCTTTTCTTTCCTCCTCCCTACTGACAAACACTAGGGCACCTGTAATCCCATTACTGAGGATGCAACTTGAAAGATTCAGGAAACGGCAATTAATTCTACTCTACGGGTATTTTTAAGTACAGTACTGTTCATCCAGCAGCCTAGACAGAGTTGTTAGGGTTTTTCCCCCCTAACTTATAATTTACTCTGGTTAAACAGCATTTAGTAATCCTTCGTTTTTACTTCACTTTAGTTGAGCACAGTTAATTTAAAATATTATCAAATATATTTTAAAATGGCTAGCAGAAGAATGTATTGTCCTTTTTCCTTCAAGGAGCTTTCGGGTGATGGATCTCTTCACCTTTTAACCCAGTTCAAAGCCGTGTTTGCTTTCTCACTTCAAACGTTGTGGCCATTTGTGGTTTTTAAACCTGCTTTTATTGGGCCTTCTATCACCTCACGGATAGTGAAGACATACAAGGCTTTACTTCTGAGCTCTACATGTCTCAGGGGACAATAATGTTGCATTTATCCCCTTCGTGTAAGAAAAGACTTTTGGTCTTTTCGCACACACTATGAAATGTTTAGTATCGACCATGTATCAATTCCTACTCACCTTAGGGATGTTTTTGGGGTCTGTAAGAAAGAGGATTA
>NW_006802208.1:0-19181 GCF_000485575.1 Poecilia formosa
TAACATTTTTAATGAATATTTTACACTATTGATTCTATAGATATTATATACTCATTTTAATCAAAATTAGTTCAAATTCTGGCATATTTCTAATCACCTGATTATGATTATGTTCATTTTATGTTCAACACAAGCTAGTGCGGTTGAACACAGGAATTTCTGTCAGCAGTAGAAAGCAGTAGCCATTGTTGAAAACCAGTCATGCATAACGCACACGTCATCATTTTTCACACAGAGGTGGTTACCGTGTAAACGACTGGCCGTTTCGCTGGCCTGCCATCGTCATGTGAACAGGGCCTAGATAAATCCTCGCAACAATTCAGAGAAATGAGTAATCGTACCGTTTGAACTTTGGTCAGGCCTCATTCAGGGTGACGAACTATAACTGATCCACCTTCAGCAACCAGAAGCAAACACCTAGACACCTTAGCGACCACTCAGTCAGTCTCACCAAGCTGCTGGTTGGACTGGAACAGCCGAGCGACGCTCTCTAACTGTCCTCACCCCTCCACCTCTCAAACCCCCCCACCTCCACCTCTTTTTCCCATTATTCTGACACATTTAGCCTTCACACATTTCATCTCTGCATTTTCTCCTTTTCAAACGTGTAAAGTGGCGGCCCAAGTGGCAGATCGCCATGATTGTGACACAGGGCTTAATTTGCTCCTGACAAATAGGACAATGAGAGAGAGAGGGACGAAGAAGGGGTGAGGAGGTGGGGCTGGGGGGATATACATCAACATTAGAGAGGCTACTAAAAGCTGGAGCAGCAGCACTTATTCCACAAAGAAAAATTAACAATTCAATAAGCGAGATGAAAATAGTTGGTGCTTGAAAGCCAAAAACGCAGAACTCCAAAAACAGCAATAAAGCAAAGTGGGATTGAGGCTGAGTGCCCAATGTTTTTTTTTTTTTTTTTTCTTATCTTCTAAATTTTTAAAAAATGTATTTTTTATTTTGTGGACACCGAATTACTAAAAACTGTGTCAGCGCTCATCATTCTACGGCGCTTCTCTATTATGAGCTCATTACAGCAGAGAGGACGGCGCTGGGTAACTGTTTGACCCTCTGTGCTCAGCCGACGTCCTTGGCTCTCCGTGTGAGAGTCCCATCGAGGGAAACGCTCCCTGCTCTTCGCTGCGTCCCGTCTGCAAACACATCGGCAAAAACACCCGAAGCAACGATGGCAAGGGAGGCCTGATTAAGGTTCGCTGAGTTTACCGCACTAAAACGAAGCAGAACCACCTTTTATTTTTTATTTTAATTAGCCATGGAGGTCTCCGTGCAACGATTGTGGCTTGTGGAATAGTTGCCTCTCTCTCTCTTTCCCTATCACTCTGTGGAGGAGGGGTGAGCATTTGCATGGACACAGCAGCAGACACTATCTCAATATCATGACCTCCAACCGCCCCCAGGTGGCCCCCTGTTGCTCCATTCATTCATCCTCAGCTTTAGGCCCGGTTTCAGAGAGTGAATGGAGAGGGAGAAGTGGTGAGGCGTAGTGAGTTTATTAATAGCAACACTTCATAATGCAGGAAGAGGTGAGAAGGCTCTTTAGCTTTCGTCTAAATATACGGACAAAAAGCTTGTGGATCTCTAAAGCGCTGCCCTCCAGGGGTCAGATGACTGAAACGCCATTCATATGTTCCAAGCTGTTCTGCTGAGATGCAACACAGAAGGTGGGTGGCGAAGATGAAAACAGAAACAAGAGCCGCGACGGTCTCTGCTGGTGGTATGCCCAGGGATGCCCCCCACTGGCTTCAGTTCAGCTCGGCTTGATTTCTTTATGAACACGACGATAGCTCACCAACCGATATCTGCATGCTAACATGTTGCTCTGGATGCTAACGGGCTACTTCGTATGTCGCTTTAATCCTTTCAGGGACTTGCTCTCTATCTCCAAAATTCAATTACTGAAAAACATGGGTACACCCTGGACAACTCATGTACAGGTTGAAGGTCAAGTAGGAGAAGCATATTAACCTAACAGAGACCTTGTCTGAGAAAGCTGAACAATATATGCTACAGAAAATACAAAAATTATGCAAAAACTGAACATTTCAGCAGCAAAACAGTGGAAACATCTGGCTTACTGTTGGAAAAATGTTTCTTTAAATTAAATCATTGATTTGATTATCATTTAGTCATTTGCTGCCCTTTATCTTTATATTTCTAGACAGTCTAGTTCCAGAATAACATGACATATTGACCTGGTACGTTACATCATTTACAGTATGTCTCTCATAAATGACACTAACTCATAACGTGTCCTTGCTGGCAGGTTTCAAAGACCAAAACTGCTATTGATGATATTTAAAAATTTTTTAGTAATTGTACATTTAAGGATGAGAATGTGAGATTTAAGTGGCATGTAATGTGGAAGTAATTTAAGTTACTATGGTGTTTGGAGATTTAAATGTTGAGTATGAAATGGGCAGGAAAGGTCTTGTATCTTCTACCTGCTCCTTTTCAAACAGATAAAATGAAATTGCATGACAAAATGTGGGAAAGCTCAAGAGGCCTGAATCGTTCTGTAAGGCCCTTTGTGGATGGATATGACCCATCCTTTTATTTTCCATGGTCTACACCTGCTTTTCGATGCAGGGTCACGGGGTCGGGGGACACCAGCCACAAACCGAAGCTGAACGAAGTTCACAACATTTGGACAGCTGTCCCCCGAGAGGAATCATTCTTCAGGTAAGCACAATGCGTCATCATCATCATAATCAACAGTTCTCTTTCCTAATGAGAGGGAAAGGTGTGATATTTTTAAGCTCCAGCCACAGCAGCTGCCTCTGTGCGGGAGTAATTCAGGTCAAGCAGCTCCCCAGCAGGTGCTAAACATTTCCGCCACGCCAGGAACATTAAAACTGGCACCAAAAGACTCCAGGGGTCAAAGGCTTTCTCAGGTCTAGACTGGGTGCAACCTGAGGGAGATGACAACTGAGAGGAAGCCAAGAAAGCTGGGAGACAAGAGGCCTTTCTGTCCGATTCATGCAGCAGCTAGATCTGCTTTCTGTACGTTACAAACGCTGTAGCGTCGAACAAGAAAAAAAAAAAAAAAGAAGGATCACTTGAACCTGTTCAAAGCTGAGCCATATGGTAATGCAAATATTTCACATCAAGTTCTCACTGGAGGCTACAACGCACATTTTTATTAATTCAGTGGCAGAGCTTGCTTTTTCTCTCTCTTTTTTTTAGGGTTACTCAGATATGATAAAAAGAGGCTGGGATTACATTACTTCCAACCGTTTGAGGGAAGAAAGAGAATCCCTCATATAAGATTCAAATGCATTTGCAAGCTCTGATAAATGAATTCATGACTCAATCTTCGTGGAGTACAGTGGAGTGCGTGGCGCGGAGCCAGGATTTCTGAAAGTCTCACAACTCCTTCTCAATTAGACGAACCACAGACAAGTTGTTTAAAAAAAAAAAAAAAAAAAAAAAAAAACTCAAGTCGGCTTTGAATTTAACCGATGTCATCATGTGAAAACTTTTGTCTTTTCTTCTGGCTCTGCCTGCAAGAGAGACGCTCTCACTTTGACATATTCAGTGACAAATTTCCTGCCAGAATAACTGATATTTGTCTCAATCCGGTCACCATATTTGTTTTTTTTTAGCAGGGAGGTTAAACAGCTTCATAGGATCGTCGCCGAGGTGTTTTGTTTCTCATCCTTTCCCATCTCAGTCACAAATGATTCCATCAAATCGTTGACCATAAGTGGTGCTACTCTGTTTTGCATGATAGTCCGCTCATAAGGCGCCGTGCTCAAAAGCTACTGGTTGCAGGTCGTCAAGACAACCGGCTGGACAGACAGCATTTTCCAGAGTCAGTAACATCCCTTGGATTTTTACGTTTTCTCACGTCACAACCGCAAACTTCAACAAGTCTCGTAATTTTATCTGACTGACCAAAACAAAAGTAGTGCATTATTGCAAATAAGACAGGAACTAAAACTGCATTCAAAACGTTTTATAAAGCTCTGAGAAGTATGCATTTATCTCAGCGGTCTTTGCTCTAATAACCCTGAATAAAACCCCAACCAGCTGCATTCAGAGCTTGCCTAATCATTCATTTTACCTCCGTGGGTTTAATTTGATCTCTGTAGCTCTCCGAAGGACCACTGAGAACTTTGGTGAACCAACAGCATCGTGGAAACCGACATACCCGGCAGACAGGTCAGGGAGAAAGTCATCGAGAAGTTTAAAGCAGGATCAGTTCTGGAAACTTTTCACCGGCATCTACTCAGCACGGCTAAACTGGGCTCTGCTTGGTTGTTGGATTTCCCACTAGTAAAGGTTACATGGTTCCAGCCTCTTTTCAGTACCTACTTTGCTCCTAAGCCAGGAGAAAGACATCATGTCTGAAGACTGGTGGTTACTCACTATGAGGTGGATTAACTGGTTCCATCACAAGAGTGACTCCTTTACAATATTTAGATCCACTGTTTGTAAAAACTCACAAAAATGACTGAGCCCATTTGGAGCTGAAAATTGACATTACCAATGGTCCAAAGATGAGGTCCATACATGTTTGTGCTTGTTCCATTGAATTGTGTTTGTGTCACATACGGATCACGAGGTGTTACTTTTCTAACTCTGGGCTCGTCAGGACAACACCATCTACATAGAGGTGGAGCTCAATTTTAATAAAAAAAGAAAATTGAAAACAAATTTAATGAAAAAAGACCTGGAATGTCTGAAGTTCCACAGCTGAAAGACTGGATGGTACACACTCAAAAACTGTGTCCTTCTACTGGATCACAGACTAACAAAAATGAACTGAGCTTACTGGGACAAACAAATCATGCAGTGTGGTCTCAACTCAGCACTGAAGTATACACACCCCAGGGATGATTGGCTTAGGGAGACTAGACATAGTCTTCTCTTCTGTTTTACCTATGCTTCTGCACTGATCCAACCAAGAAGTTAGGACAAAAAGAAGTTTGAGGTTGGTCTTGTGAACTCTGGTGGTGTTGTGGTAAGGCTCTGTTGGTGGCATTAAATTGCTGTGGGTGAGGCTTTGGTGATCATTTCCACTTGACCTCTTTAGGACTAAGTCATCAGGTGCCTCCCCCCCTCCTAAACTCTGGCAGGTCAATACCTGCCCAGAGAGTTGAATGTTCCAGGGATTGTCCCTTCTTGGGATGTATAGGCTCCCAATCATCAAACATGCCAAAACACGCCTACCCTGTACTGGCCAATGTACCTTGGGTGCTGAGTCAGGGGGGCTTGGTTGGTACCTTTGCCTTCCTGCGGTCCTATTTCTGTGTCAGCCGTAAGGATTATCCTGTGGGGTGTCTGGTGTCTGTCTGACTGGGACTGGAGTGGATTTCTGAGGCCTGCTGCTCCTAGGTGCTGAGTGTTGCGAAATTTCCACTCTTCATACAATTCTAACATCGCTGCACCTCCAGGTGACAAATTCCCACACACACGGCAAGTATGTGTACAAGTATGTACAAATATAAGTTATTCTTTTATTGACGTGGCCTGTCAATAAAAGAATAAAAGAAGAAGACGTGGCCTGTCTACTTTGATCCAAGATGCAGTTATGATTTAATAAAGAAGCCGCACGATTACAATACAACAAACAAAAGATCAATTCTGCAAGCTTGATCTTTGCTGCCTTCACAAATACGCTCTGGCATATGAAGGCAGCCGACTTCTCCATAAAGTATGCCTGACATGGTGAGACAGGACACAAATAAAGCCGGGGTAGGCTAGAGAAGAATAATCCCAGCATTGAATGCAGGGAACTCTTCAGCTATTCATCTGAGGGAAAGACAGTGACACAACTGTGAACCTATCAGGCTAGGGCAAGGAAAATCTGATAACAGGACAAATATTAGTCATAATTTCCACTAATCTGTCATTTACGGAAGAGTGAAATAAAGAAGGCCAATAGAAATCACGTGTAGTTTCCCAAAAGTCATGTAGGAGACACAAATACGCCCTATAGCTCTGGCATATGCCAGAGAATGATCAAAGTGTATTTAGGAGTTAAAATGAGAAAAATATTCATTCTTTAGATGTGCAAAACAGGTAGAGATACACCCCAAAAGACTTGCTGGTTTAAGAACAACAAAACGTTTTGACTCGGGGCAGGCTAAATATAAATACCTGACACATATTAGTGGAAAAATGTTGAAAACTATCCATCTGCCACATAAGGTTCCAACAAAACAAACCCAAGATTTATGGTTGTACCATGTGAGACAGGACGTCTCACTTTCATCACATGAAGGCCAGGCCCATTAGAGCGTGTAACACACAACATGAACCAGATAGATGTGAATAAATCACACAGTTGAAAAGGTGATTTTTTTCTTTCCTCCCCAGCTGCATACAAAATGCCAACTTCAATGTGTTTCAATACCAAACGATGACATTTTAGGTGAAAATAAAAAAAAAACCCAACAAAAACCAAATTCATATTCAGGTAGGTCGTTGAAAAGCCGATGTCAGAAAGTTGAGGCAAAACAAAGAGCAGCACAGGACCTCAAATCCACTCTTTGCTCTCGCTGCATAACAATTTATTCAAATTGCAGAGAAATTTGCAATTATTATAATTCATCTCAACCCACAAAAGCGATGTTAAACACCTTTTGTGAAGTGCACTGAAAGCTCCTCTGAGAGGAAAACTGGAACTGTAGTATATAGCATGCAGGCTCAGCTCCTGCTGAAGGTGTCTGCATCAGAACCTGAGCAGGTGTTCCCCAAAAGATCAACATGGGAGTTAAATTTAGGAACATTTAACAATCTGAGAGAACTTCAAGTGATGCTACTTCAAGGGAGACGTTCGGTCATAAACTGCTGGTTTGATACTGAAGCTTTTTTTTGTTACTTAGAATAGGATTTCATACATGACGAGAAAGGAAGTTGGCATCAACTCCATTGTCACCAGCTGCATTTCCATTGACCGAGTAATTATGCAATTTGACATTTTGTAAATAAATGATCTTAATGGAAACTCTTGTTTTTCAATAAAATGCTTTGACGATAGGAAGAGGTGGTTGTTTTGGCCGCATTAAAATTGATTTATGTTGTAAAACTGCATTGGAAACAGTTTTGCATCACTCAAGTCACATGATCAACAACCGGATGTTGTCACTGGCACAAACCACGAAGCATAAAAGGACAGGAAGTAACTGGATCACGACGTGGTATGTGAACAAACCTATTCACCTGTCATTTTAATAATATTTCTTATTTGATGCATTAAATAAGAAACATAAACACAATAGCAAAATTGTGCTTTTTCGACATTAGCGGAATATTGACAAAGTTTTGCGCACATTTGTAATGGAAACGCAGCTACTGCTTCCTTCAAGTCCTTCCTGTGATGCATTTCAGGATATAGCCAGACACTGAGCACCTCCTCTGCTGTTATCAGATCTCCACTCAGCACAATTTGGGCAAGGTCAGAAATTCAGCATATAAATTGCACAAAAAAAGTGTGGCTTCTGATTAAGTTGCCATGCTGATCATGTGTTGCTTGAAAACGGTGCAAACAGACGGCTATTCCTCATGTGGCGTCCATCCATCCATCCATCCATCCATCCATCCGTCCGTCCGTCTCTTCTCACTTCAGTCGCTTCTTTTTAGCACAACCGATCCAAACCCAACTCATTTCCTAAGAAGGTTTTCTTCGATCGTTGTTGGTAATCACGCGCCTGCTCTGGAAATTGTGCGTGAAGACACCGTTACGCATCACAGTGGGCGTTTTGGCGACACCGTGGCGCAGCCGTCGCGTGCCTCGGCGCGGCAAAGTCCTGCGTATGGAGCATGTCTAACTCATCGAAGCTGGTTGAATTTACCAGACACTTTACAAACAAACCCGACGCAGTGACGAGTCCCGGTCACTGCCGTGCTTTTTCTCCGGAAAAGGAACCGACCGCAGCTGGTAAAGAGACCATCTTACCCTCCGGTGGCCTAATTTGGCATATCGCACAATTCAGGGCGCTGTGTTTGAAACATGACTTAACGATTATTACGAGTAGGATTCAATTCATGACTTGTGAAGCGAAAAGTGCAAATGACAGTAATTTGCGCGCAAAAAAAGGAGTTTTGCTTAAACACTCCAGATTAATTAAAGTACTACATCATATGCGGGTTTTTTGTTGTTGTGTGGGTTTTTTTTTTTTTAAGGAGAGCTAAACGGATCAGTAGAATCATCGGTATCCATCCCTGCAGCAGTTAAACCCACAGAGCTCTGAAATGAAAACGATTCCTCGGACTGAGTGTCGGGGACCTGTGTGAATAATCCCGCACAAGTCGTCTGGACATTGCGTAAACACATCCACAGCTGCTCTCCGTCACCAGTCGCAGTAGGGTGCTCTTATTCTTTTTTTCCCTAAATGTTCCCCCCACACTCTTACCACGCGTGGTTTCCAAACACTTATGTCCACCAGTTCCCTCCACACATACACACATTGACGCGCTCACGCACACAAACACTGAACTCAGCGTGTCTACTTAGAAAGCAGCCAAAAACAAACAGCACAGCGCAGGTTTCCTCCAAAAAAACTGACCCATTACGCGTCATCTGGGTTCTGCTTTTTCATTCTAGAAAACAGCACGCATTCATTTAAAAAAAAAACTAAAAAAAAAAAAAATTAAAATCATGTCTCATGTGTAGAGCCCTGTTTTCTAATCCTCATAGCCAGAGAAAATAAAACAGTCACCACAGTAAAAAGAAGGGGGGGAAAGTCCTTACTTGTATCTTCGGATAATTCCGTTATTCTCCAGACAAGCCAAGATTTATTAATATCCTTCGGAATAGTTAACGCGGGGTTTTCTTTCTTTCTTTCCTTCTTTCTTTCTTTTTTATCCAGAGCGTAGAGCAGAGCAGATTTTCTTTCCCTCCCTTTCTCCTTCAAGACAGATGTGAACGGTCCTGCCCGAGTCGCTCCACCTGCATCCTCTGCTGTCAAGCCAGACACCAGGCAGGAAACGTGGCTTCAGAGTTCCCCGTCCTTTCAAAGTAAAACTCCGGCTATTCAAAACTGGCGCCCAGACTTTTATTGTCTAACGCTGGTTACGGCGCAGGTGTCTTGACGGCGCCTCCACCTGATTCTACTGGCGATGGAGTCACAGCGGCATCAGCAGCAGCAGCAGGAGCAGCAGCAGCAGAGGCGGCCGCACCGCAGAGGCCGCCCACCAAGGCGCGCCCCGTTCCGGCTGCAGAAGGTGGCACTGCCCGGTGCGAGGGAGAGGGGAGGGCGGGGGAATAATGCAGGCTTTACCTCACTTAAAATGGTAGTGACTTTCCAAGAAACAGTGATGATAAAAGAAGATCACGGTTTTGGAATGAATGGAAAAAAGAGACAACAAAAAAACAAACAAACAAACAAAAAAAAAAAACAGTGCAAAAAAGAAATGCCAGGGGATAGTAATTAGTTTGTGTATGTGATGTTCATCTCATACACAAACTAAAACTTTTCAAATAAAACTTTTATTTTAATTGGAGTTAATTCTTTTACAGTCATATTTTCACCATTTTATTCCTTCCTTTAAAAATGTGATCATTTCAAACTAAAGATTTAGCTTTATATGAAATATTAATTTAGAAAACGAAATATTTAGCTACAAACTAAATATTTGGCCTCAAACTACATTTAGTTCTGAGCATTTCTAAGCACTCACATTATTACAGCAATTTAACTAAGAAAAAAAATGGGCTTATTTTCAGTCATATTTTCCCCATTTTATGAATTCATTTATAGTTTATATCACACTTTCAACCTAAATAATTATCAAACTAAATGCTTAGTTTACAAACCAATACCACTAACAACCTATATAAGTAGCCTTATACCATATTGAACTCTGAGCTGAATATTTATCTAGAAAACCAGATATTTAGCTAAACATTTAACTGAGCAAAACTGTTTTGCTAGATATAGCTGAGGTAGGAAATATTTAGCTTCTATTAAGCTAAGATGCTAAATATTAAGCTAAATACTTAGCTAAATATTTTATTCTAGATATTGAGCTAACAAGCTAAATGTTTATTCCAAAACTGTTTAGCTGTTTAGCTAACAATCCACATATCTCTAAACATTTAACTCATAGCTAAACAGCTAAAATGCAACATGCTGAGAACCAGAAGTGAACTACCAAAATAAAAGCTGGGTCATGCAAACCTTTAGCTCCTGCTGGCATTAATGTTTCGCTTCAGTTGTTGCTCACATCACCTCGTCATCGTTGTTTCTTTTCCTCTAACATTTTAACTTAAAGCATTTGTTGAGCTCTTTTAATGGCATTACAGATGTTTATCAATGAATCCACAGCAACGGTGACTACTCCAGCTAACCAGCAGTTTATAGTCAGACTCCATGACCCAACTTCTATTTTGATAGTCAACTTTTGGTAATCAGCGCATATAAGGAAATACTTAACTTTAAGTATTTAGCTAGCTAACAAAATATCTAGTTTGGAGCAAAAATACTTAGTTTCTAAACTATTTATTTAGCTTGTAAATTAAATATTTGGTTTGAAACTGTTACAATTATAAGTGAATGAATGATGTGGTGAAAATAACAGTTTGAAAAAAAGGAACCCACATTTTATTCTTCTTATTGCCTCCTGAATAACCCAAAGTAGTGCTGTTAAATTTTGACTGTGTAACTTTTCAAATGACACCACAATTTTTTTTCTCCATTTTTCACATGCAATGTTATCTCCAGCTCAGTTTTTCCTGTCATAAATTTTACACCTCGGCTTTGACGTTCTAGTCTTTGATATTTTCAGTTCATGCCTGGAAACAAACCCTCTTGCTATCATGTACCTAGACCTAGATTTAGCTAGGTATTTTAGCAAAGTATGGAGACAAATACTCAGAAGAATACGGATATTACTCTGTGAAAACAATTTATACAATTTAACACAATTTCATAACTTTAATTTGTAAGTTGTCAATGTCGGTATAAACTCAGCTTGACGAGGTTATATATATACAGTACTTGATTTAATTTCATTGCATTAATTACATAGATTTTAATGTGTTAAAATGTTTAAACATATTTTACTGCTTTTTTCTTTTCTTTACATGCAAAAATTACAATATGGAACCTTTGTATTCACACGTTTCTGGTATGCCCTTAAATCAGACGCACGGGCAATATCTGCAAACAGCAGTGAAGGACAAATCTGCTTCTTTTGGTTCACTCTGGGTTTATTTCTGCCTCAAAAATTGATCCAATGGAATGCTGGTAAAAAAAAAAAACTTTTGTTGTTTTTAAGTTGTTCTAAAATAAGTTAGCCTATCAGCAAAGCTATTCAAGTCAAAAATAGCATCTCAATGCTAAACATGTAGCAGCAGCACAGACGCTAACCCTAATGTCAGGGCTCACTAGCCATATTTCTAAAGAAGTTCCATGAATGGTGGACTACAAAGAAAACAGATTAAAAGCAATAAATGTGTTTGTTATGGAGCTCATATGCCTATTTATTTAATAATTTGGTAACAAAAAGGTTTTCTGAACTGAAAATGTTTATTTTCTTGATATACAGTTTTCACTAAATGGCACCATGATTTTTCTGTTCACAGACTGAAGTCCTATGACATGACAGTGGCTAAAAACAGCAAAAAGTACAGTAAAGAGAAATATAGCTTCAATGGCGCACTTTATGTGGCTCCCTAAGGTTTTTCTGTGACTGTAAGATATGAATACACAATTTATCTGAAACCTTTTTTTTCCCAAGAGTTTTCTCTCTATATCTGAATATAATATGTAACACTACATGAGGGACTTGCATAAAAAAAGAAAAAAAAAAAAGAGAAAAAGCCCAATGGTGTTCTGTGAATATGGCTAACAGGAAAAACTGAAGACCCAATGAAGAACATGATGATCAGACTGGGCTGTTCTCTGACTGAGGCAGGAGACCGCAGTGACGCCACTGACGGCAGCTAATGAGGAACTCTGTCAGCGCTGGTGTCAGACATGATGAACAGAGGAAATAGAGTCAAAGTGAAAGCAGACAGAAATGGAGTTTCTGCTTCAAATGGTCTGCCTGACTTAAATGACCCCCCTCTTTGCCGATATCAAATGTCCCCCACTTGTTTTACTTATTTCTTTTTTTGTTTGTTTTTCCTTTTTGCCAGCAGCGTTGGCAGCAGGCCACTCTTTAGGATAACACATGGCGGTGCAGCTGATATAGAGCGGCTCTGTCGGTCAAAGCCGATCCCTCGTTGTCTGGAAAATATGCCGTACGGCGCTTTGTGAGCACAGTGTGGTTGGGGAGTCCCACCGACTTTCATTAGGGCTATTGATCCGAGGCTGATTTACACTCGGTATCTTCAGTCGATGCTATTAGCTGAGGAGAAGAATTAAAAATAGGAAGTGCTCTGCTGAGCTGTAAAAACACTGATATTCAAATCCAGCTGGGAAACAAAGAGAAGCTCTAAGGTGTTCGGTTGAGCCCAATTGGAGCAAACGACTGTCAACGTGACCGTATGTTTGAATGCATATGATGTTTAACAGGCCAGTTTTTTGTGTGTTCTGAAAATGATCAAATCATCTAACAGAAACTACAGTGCTTGAAAGTGGAAGCTTGGAGGCATGTTGTATGGCTGGAATGGATCTATTTGCGACAAACTATAATTTTCTTTGTCATCAAGCAGATCTCAAGCTAACGAAACTTGAGACGTAAGAGAGACCTGATAGAAACTTAACTTGCATCTGACTCTTCTCTCTCATCCAAGAACATTCAAATTGTTTTTGAACTGACATTGTTGGAGGATTTCTTTATTAGAACTTGCAGTTATTTAAGTTTAAGATTATTTTAGATGGTTGAGTTATACAAATGGGACCTGATAAAAATGTTTCTGGAAGGAAACCCAGAATCTTTGACCCAATTCATAGAGTTCAAAGTCAAGGCCACTAAATACAGAGGAAATGTATGTAAACTTTTGGGTTTTGGAGAAATTAATAAATAAATCATAGACCCATTCTTCTCTCATTATTGTGACATTTAGCAAATAGAATTAGTCATTTTAACTGACCTGCAGCCAGAGAAGTTTGGTCTGTTTTAACATCAGACAGTGAGGAAAAAAGATGGAAGTTTTTTTTTATTTAACTGTACATTTGTTGGAGAGAAATAATTCTATAAAACTCGCACAAATTCAATGTGATGAACTCCATTGAGATTAGACAGTTTCTACTTTCTTTTTACCATCTGAGTCTCTGTCCAAACAACAGAGGCTGAGTCCTAAAGCTGTCCAGTTTTACCCATCAATCTGTTGCTGCTGCGTTTGCGCCGCTTATCCACATGGAAACAGAGAAAACAAGAAGACAGTTCATTTTAGTTATACTGCATACAGTTTTACTCAGACATTTGCATTTCAGTTTTTGGGTTGTTTTCTAGAGAATCTGACATCAAAATGAACTTTTTAAAAAAATCAATCATAACAGCAACATCATAACAATTTATTGGATTAATCGAGATGAATCAATTATTAAAGTAATCATGAAGTAATTTAGTAATGGATTAATCGTTTATATTTTCAAGAGAATATAACATAATAGTATTAAAGACAGAATGAAGGGAGGCAGTAGGACTGAAACGAGTAGAGTTACAGACTCACTCAGGTTTTACAGAACTGTGAAAATTTACATTACGAAGTTAGTTTTACCTTCACCTGGTTTAAATTCTGCAAAGAAAAATCTCATATTAAGCACCTTTTGTTTTCAGATGGTTAATCCAAAAAATAATCCTGAGCTCAGCTCTACACTGTATTGATGCCAAGTCAGGCATCAAGGCCTGAGCTACTCGTGTTATTGGCATTATTATTTTAGCTGGAGATGCATGCTTTGCATTTTAGGAAATAAAAAATGTTTCTGTTATTATCTAAAAAAGGATTATAATTATTTGTGTATTTGCAATCTATTCATTTTTTATTCTGCATAAAAAAAGCTTACATGGTTAAATGAAAGATCTGCCAGTTTCATTGATTAATCATCAGAATAATTAATAGAATATTTGACTACATCAGTTACAGTCTTAGGCAACAGAAACATCTCAACCACCTTAATTTAAACATTTCCTAAATTAAGTTTTGTTGACTGGTGAACTTCATCTGTCTTGTGGTTTCATCATCGTCGTATTTGAAGGTTCAAAAACTTCCCATGTTCAGCAACTGACCTGGGAGTTAATATTCCTTCAGTGTTGCTCATAACTTGCTGAATTAATCTTACGTTTCAAACTAACTTGGTGCTGCTTCTCAGTCTCATACAACCCCAACACATCAGTAATCCAGCTCTGTGTTTCTTTGCAGGAAACTTTTACTTCTCTCCAAATGTAGTGTTTGTGGTCGAGGCCATAAAGTTCAGTTTTGGTCCTCTCACTCCCGAGAACTTTGTTCTGGATGTTTTTGGTTTGTCTCTTTGTTGCCTGGCAGAGTAAGGGTGTTCTTCTGATGACTTGATCTTCAAGTGCCACCTCTATTCTGCGTCTTCAAACAACTGAACTGCTTTTTTTGCTTTTTTTTTTTCAAAAAGATTCCTGTATTCCAGCAGAAAGTTGTTTGTAACTTTTTTTTTGTGGCAGTCTTGAAAGAACTTTTTGTTGGTCTACCAGATCACTGCCTTGTTTCAGCATAGTTCTCTCTTCCTGATTGTTTGTTCCATTGGCAGATTATTATTATTATCTGTTGTAACAGGACATATTTTCATGTTATATGTGAAATAATCTGCCAGTGGAACTAGTATTTTCATCAATATTAAAAATGTATTGGTTTAAAATAAACTCTTATATCTTGCTGAAAAGTTACTTTAAAGTTAGTCTTCTTATTTATTATATCAAAGAGAAACTAGACCACAAATACTTGGTAAGACGACGTGAGAGTCATGCTCCTATGTCTCATTGTCACATTGTGTTTCTCAGACTGATCAGAGGCTCTCTGTTTCTGAGAAAAACTGCTCGTCTCCATGGTGATTATCAAACAGATCCATCAATCAGATCTGAGTCAGTCTTGATTGTTGTTTTCCACTGAAATCAGCCTCTAAGAAAACAAACTAAGTGTTCCACAAAAAGACACACGCAGACTGAGTGCATCACGCACCAAACGCCATCAAATAATCGGCAGCTTGTTATCATGAGCTGATTTGAATACAACAGAGATTTCATGCCTTTTAAATATCAGTATAAGTCATTCCCGTTCCATGTCTTGCAGCACTCCAATTTAATATTCTCCACATATAGAGCTGGCTAATTTGATAAGCTTTTACTCGCGAGTAATCCATTTCATTGTTGGAGGACCCTGTGAGCTTGTTGTTTTTCCTCTTTCTCTCCATTGCGCTAATTAAAACTAATTGAATTGAATTGATGGTAGAGAGCCCCTGAATCACTGTGCTACCATCTCAGTCCTGCTCATCCCTGAAATGAGACAAATCAAGTGTGCCGTGTAATCAGACAGCAAAATAAAAGTTGACACACACACAGTCACGCACACAGAGGGAGGTTGGTTCCCTTGTTTTCTGTGAGCACATGATCACAGTTTTAGCAACATGAACTTGGCCAACAGGTGAAGTTGTTTGAATGAAACTGATGCAGTTTGGTTACTTTGCAGTGTTTTTAGGTTTGAATCACTGTTTGAGACGTTCACAATTTAATTTGCTTCTGCTTCACTAAGATAGGAGCGTGAACACAACAGGTCCAGGAGGAAAAGCCAGGAAACATCCACGGTCCGTTCTCATCAGGAGCCTTAAGGGGGCGGTGTTATGGATTTTTCACCCCATTTTATACCATAATCAAATAACTGTGTTACCTTCAGTTGTCATAAAAAAAATTACTGTGTCAAATACGACTGAAAAGAAATGTGACTTTGTAATTAAATGCCTTGAAATTGTGTCTCTGTCTCTTTAAAAACTCCTGCTCGTTCCAAAGCTCCGCCTTCAGGAACTTGTCACAGCATGGCTCCTCTATTAACCCTCATCCTTGAAGGCGGAGCTAAGTCCACCCAGGTGTTTTGCATAGCTGAATAGTTGCCACAGGAGATTTAAGTATTTCTCAAATATGCATAAAAAAATCAAAGCCAGTGTTTGTGTTTGATGAGGGAATAAGATTACAGCTCAAAAATAATAATTTTACATAATATGTATTTTACAGACCGTTTTATAGCACAATCAAGTAACTATAAATGTACATTATATGTCAAATATTGTAATTTGAATTTATTTGGAAACAGGCAATGCACATTGATTAATATTTTTGTAAATGCACCAGAATTAACCATAAGGCTATTTTTCATGTTGTTCCTGAACACTGAGTAACTTGTCTTGGTGTAGACAAAGGTTATGCAAAACAAGGTTAGATGACCCAGTTACATCATTTTTTTGTCAATAAATACAATCAATATGCAAACAGTAAACACAAAACAACCGAAATTATAAGATTATAATTAGAAATCGTATAAGAAATAATTGAAACTAATTTAATCCTTCATCCAGATGCACAATCACTGGCGTTCACATGGTGGGATTAGGAGACGGTACATATTATTCAAAATATATGTGCCGATATGATGACAGATATGATGAGTCATGAACCAATTCTTTAAGAGACATTTGACTTCCCAAGTCAAAACCTTGTGATGCATTTGTGAACAAACAGAACTCAAACCTCCCAGAATAAATTAGAACCCATCGCTTCGGGATGCTCCTGCTGGGGTTTTCTTCTTGTTTTTTTCTTAAATCAGAGAGAAGAGCGGATCCGACATTTAAAAATGTTGATCACAATCCTTCTACAGTGCAAGGTGCTTGGCAGCCACTGCTCTGTTTTCGGCTCATAATCAGAGTCAGCACTGGTTTCTTTCCTCATATCACAACCTGTCATCAGTCGTGTTCAACAAGCCTCCATTTACATTCTCCAACAAGCCTCAGCGATTCCCTGAAACTAATTTAGATAAGGAAATTATGAGTAGATTGTGGCAAACAAAAACAAACTTGAATTATATTATGATGCGTCTGTGGAGGGAATTAAAAAGCATTTTTCATTTTAATTGAAATAAAAACAACAACCACTACTAGCATAATGTGAAAATATTTGGAGTGTAGCATTTAGTGGAAGTAAATGCAAATTGAACAATGAAGATGTGGTAATGCAAAAATTATTAAAATGTTTTAGTGAAACTGTCTGGAACATTACTGGGAATATTTCTGATTAATTTTGTTGTTTATGTTTAGATTTTTTTTTTTCGCAAGCTTGCAACATTTGATTTCTTGTTTTAATTAGATAGCGATTAACCAATCAGTGAATCCTTTTTTTCTTTCAAACTTCTGTGAGGATTTTGTTGGAAAAAAAAAAAAACAACATTAAATTAATTCAAATTCCCTAAACAAAAACCACACAGCCGACCATATGGCCACAGGCGGATAATGAATAATCCCTCAGATCTGAAGTCTGGAGGAATCCGAACACATCAATTATCCCCTCAAAGCAAATTGTCACAACAGCACTTGATTTAGACAGCCTGCGTTAGCAATCTAAATCGCCTCTGAGATATGAACCGCTGCGGCGGTGAAGGGCATTGTGGGAGAACTTGCGCGATCAGCATGTTCCGCGTTGGCGAGGCAGCGGCATATTCTGCTCCCCGAAGGCCCAGTCATGATTAGATAATCAGCCTAACATATTTACCCCACACAGCCCTTTTGGATGTGCGTAATGCGACAGCGGCAACACGTGCAGACGAGCGCGTCTGTTCGGGAAAACGAGGAAAAGATCCAATTATTGACACACACTCACCTCGCTTTGTCAAATTTCGTCTTGCTTGCTGATGGAACGGGGCGACGTCTTGGAAATTTGCTTTGAAAGTGAAACCTTTTCTGTGGGTGGTGCTTCATGCAGCTCCAGTGCCTGTGTGCGGTTCACTTTCTTGTGAGGACCGCCACGTTTATTTTGTTTTTCGAGGCGGCCTTCAGAGACTGCTGCAGCAGCACTGGACGGTAGAAAGTGGTGGAGGTGGGGTTAGGGGGGAGAGGGGAGCACCCTTGCTATCATCAGGTCTGGCTGCTCAAAGGAGACACACTTTACACACAGTGTGAAGGTAAGCAATTATTCCCTCTCCCTTTTATCCCCTTGAGATAGAGAGTAGCAGGCAGCGGTGAGCAGAGCTGCTTTTGTGCTTTATTATCAGGATGGAGAAAATCAGAGCTGAATTCCACACAATTCTCCTCCATGAGCCACTCTGTGGTCTAATTGTACTGGTGTTTGGCACATGTGTGGACATTTGCTTTTTTTTCTGGATTATTCTAATTTGGTCGTTAGTTTGAGCAAAAACTTGTCAGGGTTTTAACCGTCTTGTCAGAAACCAGTGGGCTTTTCAGTTACGGTTTTCTTGACTTCACAGTTTGGAGGGAAGGGTTATGTGGCGACACTGTGAGCTGGTAGTATCTTAAGTAAAACTGACAATTTATTGAAGGATTTTTGTTCAGAAAAATGAAAAAACAAGTTCCGACTGTACAGGAAGACTGGCAAATCCAGACACAGCAGAGTGTGTTCTACATCCAAATCCGTCGTCGTCGTTCTCATATTCGACTGCCTCGGTGTTTAGCCAAGCCTTCATGTGGTGCAAGGTTATTTCTGTTCCTGTTTTCATAAACATGCAGTGGCTGCACAACTTTGAAATGTCTGAACATACGTTTAGCTTCCCATGCAACAAACTGTGTCCAGGATGTGAACATCTTTTGTAAAGTACTCTGCCTGTCTTTTCTTTTTCCAAGCTGTGGAAAAAGGAAATGACTACAGGTAAGACTTTAACCACAGCATTTCCAAAGGACAAAACTTAATACGTCGCACGGGAATCAGTGCTTTACATATGCCAGTGTAAGATTTCCAACGACTTCTTTCGGTTCAGACAAAGCTGTTTCCTGGTTACTGTTAAAGCTGCAGTATGTAACTTTTCTTTTCATTTTTGTTAAAAGTGTGACTATGTAACAGTATAGTTTACACATAATCTGTGGGAAAAAAAAAAATCTCCTCCATGTCCTCCCTGGCTGGTGTTTGTAAAGCAGCCAATGCAGGAGAACCATTTATTTTCCCTGGTGGCTGATTGGCTATAACCCTGAAAAACGAAGCAAAGGACGAATGTTGATGTTAGCTTCTGCAGCAGCACTAAGATGGTTTCTCCCTCTTGTATTATTGCATATGAAGGTATATTTGTTGTCCTAACTATCAAATAG
>NW_006802209.1:0-19070 GCF_000485575.1 Poecilia formosa
TGTTATTTTTCCTTTTGCATGTTATGTATTATTGTTTTTTTTTTATAAATTTGATCTTTCTCCTTCGACAATAGAAATATTTGTCCAGTGTTTCCTCACTAATCAACATGAACTGCCACAGTTTCTCATCTTCTATAATTGATTTTCTCCCACTTCCAGACCAACCTTGTTTTTTTGTTTTTTGTTTTTTTGTCTGTTTACTTAATTTGATCACATGGATCATTTCACTGTGTGTCTCCAAGTGATTAAATGTCTCTCTTTCTCTTTTTAACTGTAATTTTGTATTGCACTTGAGTGTATGACACGTACTCTGTATACAAAGTTTGACTGATTGATTGGTACAACAATACTTTGTAAATCAATAAAGGTCTGTATGTTGCATAACCAGGTTTACTGCTTCAGACTGAAAAAAAATAACTGTAAAAAAGTTATTTCTATGAATGACCTTATGAACATTGCATGAAATCATTTCGTGATAAAAGCATTTCATATCAGTCGATGTCCATAATTATTATCTTTTGTTTTATTTATCTGAAATACTGCCAAACTGGTGGCGTGACTTATGCAGAGTTTTCACTTCACACTGTTTATTTTTAAGCAGTTAAAAGGCAAAATGGTGAATCCTTAAACTACTGCTGGGCAAATTACTAAACAGGTTGTTGCTAGGTAACCAAAGAGGGAGTAAGTTAGTTGATGTAACAACATTTCTTAGCTGGCCGTGAGAAGTTAAGTAGGGAGTCTTTCTTGTGTCTACATCCCACAGAAATAAAAAGCTCATAAACTAAAGAGTTTTTTGAGTTGGTAATATTATTAGAAATGCTTTTGCTTTTTAATTTAAAAAAATAAATAACATTGTTTTCATTATTTGAACCAAAATCCATGTCTCTAGGGAAACCAGGCATCATTTTCTGGGCATTTTTCAAAAAATGTAATCCAATATCTGGATGCCAAGTTCCGCTTCAACCAGAAACTTTTTAAATCACTTAAATGCTGTTTTTAAATAAAAATATTTCTGTGAACTAAGAAATTAACAAATCAACTCAACTGAAACATGATTGTTAGCACATCAAATTACTGTAAAACATATTATATACTTTTTAAAATATTTCACGTTCACATTATTACAAGCTCTATAATACAGAAAGCTACAAATATCTTCCCAGATCGCTACAAGAGGTCTTTCCTGCCAACAGCCATCACCATCTACAATAACTCTTTGAAGAACTTGAATTAATATGAGTAACAACAACATATTAATAAAGAATTTTTGAATTTGAAGTAGTTATTTATTTTACCAAGGTATCCGTAGAGACTGAAAATGCTTTGCAGGGCATTTTTTGAAAAGTGGGTCAAATGTCTTGAACAGCTGGGAGTAACTGGTCCATCTGACTGGACCACAGAAACACAAAAACAATGAGAGAAAACCTACTTCAGGTATTTTGCTTACTTGGAGTTGCCGTGGGTAAGTATTTACTTCTTTTCTACTGGTGATTTTTTATTTTTTTATTTTATTGATTTATGTTTGTAGTGTAATTCTGCTTGATGAGATAGTGGTTAGCGGTTAAACAGATGTGCTTAACCGGAGTTTTTTCTAAAGCGTACATTAAATGTGAGTTTTAATACACAGATGAAATGTTTAATTTTTTAAAAGTATTTTCCCTTAATGCTACTGAAATGCAGCTTAATACACTACACCAAACAACTACATGTCAAATTTTTCTGATGACACAGCTATTCTCTGTCTCATTTCAGACACATCACATTTAACCACTGACAGCAGATTAAAAACTGTCTTCAGTGTTGTGAGGAACATTTTCTGATCCTTAACATCCAAATATCACCGGAGCCTTGTGGAGATTTGGATTTTGTGTTACTTATATGTTACTTTTAGCTCTCTTGTGTGTTGTGTTTTCCCATTTACTGCTTAATTGATTCCACCTGTCTTCTTGATGGTAACAGCTGTGCCTCGTTTTCTGATTATGCTGCGTAGGTATTTAGTCTTTCGTTTCTTTATCCTGAGTTGCGGGTTTCTTGTCGATGCTTACGGTTATTTGGGTTACCATAGCGACCTGTNTTTGCAGGGCATTTTTTGAAAAGTGGGTCAAATGTCTTGAACAGCTGGGAGTAACTGGTCCATCTGACTGGACCACAGAAACACAAATACAATGAGAGAAAACCTACTTCAGGTATTTTGCTTACTTGGAGTTGTCTTGGGTAAGTATTTACTTCTTTTCTACTGGTGATTTTTTATTTTTTTATTTTATTGATTTATCTTTGTAGTGTAATTCTGCTTGATGAGATAGTGGTTAGCGGTTAAACAGATGTGCTTAAGCGGAGTTTTTTCTAAAGCGTACATTAAATGCGAGTTTTAATACACAGATGAAATGTTTAATTTTTTAAAAGTATTTTCTCTTAATGTTACTGAAATGCAGCTTAATACACTACACCAAACCACTTCATGTCAAATTTTCTGATGACACAGCTATTCTCTGCCTCATTTCAGACACATCACATTTAACCACCGACAGCAGATTAAAAACTGTCTTCAGTGTTGTGAGGAACATTTTCTGATCCTTAACATCCAAATATCACAGGAGCCTTGTGGAGATTTGGATTTTGTGTTACTTTTAGCTCTCTTGTGTGTTGTGTTTTCCCATTTACTGCTTAATTGATTCCACCTGTCTTCTTGACGGTAACAGCTGTGCCTCGTTTTCTGATTATGCTGCGTAGGTATTTAGTCTTTCGTTTCTTTATCCTGAGTTGCGGGTTTCTTGTCGATGCTTACGGTTATTTGGGTTACCATAGCGACCTGTTCTAGTAACAGGTGTCTGTTCGAAATCCCAATTGAAGTACTAAAAACGCTGCGTTTCCTCACCTCTACCAGCTGTGTGAGTGGTGGCATTCTTCTCAACTAGAGAAATCATGACAAACTGTCATGATCTGTGTTTCCGTGTATTTATTTTAAGGGTTTTCTGTGTTCAGTTTCTGTCCTGAGTCTCTGTTATTTCTGCGTCTTCCCCGTTGATTGCTTCCCAGGTGTGTCTACTTACCTGATTACCCCCGTGTGTATTTAAGTCCATCTGTTGTCTCTGTCTCTTGTCGGGTCCTCGTCTACTTTCGTCTTTGTCAGCGTCAGTCTGTCCGTCGTCACAGTAGAACTGGTTAAGTCCTGTGTCGGCATCAGCTCTCGTTTCTCAGTCCACTATCAGTTGCTAACGGTAAATAGCTGTGTGCTATTCTCTCTGCCGTGCCACCTGCATTGGACTGTTTCGAGCTTCTCCTTATTAAATCTTCATCATCATCTGGGTCTCAGCATTCATCCTCACCACCACAACCATACAAATCATGACACAAACCTATTTTTGACCTATTCTTTGAAATACAAATTGACAACAAACTCTCATGGACTGCTCAGGTTGACTAGGTCAGTAACCGGGTCCAATAGCAACTACACTTTCTGTGCAGGTTGAGGGCCTCTTGTGTCAGTCGTTAGTTCAGATTCTTCAAAGACTTATTCTAGATCATAACAGCTGACAACACTCTGCCTTCCCAAGATAGTCTCATGAAGAGGACGGTCATTGTTGTCCACAATTTTCTTGATCCTCTGAAGAATCCTTCCTTGCATCATCATTTCCAGGGGTTCCACAGTCGTCCCCAGAACAGAACCAGCCTTTTTTATCAGGCTGTTGAGCCTTTTCAGTTCTCTGGCTCTGATGATGCTGCCCCAACAGATGATGGCAGAAGAGATGATGCTCTCAACAACAGACTTATAGAAGATCTGCAGTATCTTGCTGCAAACCTTGAAGGATTTTAGCTTCCTCAAGAAGTCCAGGTGGGATGTCTTCTGCAACAGTGGAATCTTCTCTTGGGTCAAGCTAAGGTTGAAGAGGTGCTGCAGAATCACACAAAGCTGCTCTGCACAGGCCTTCAGGACTCTGGGGCTGACACCATCTGGATCTGCAGCCTTGTTCTGGTTCAGTCTCTCCAGTTGACTCTCGACCTGACTTCTAGAAACAGAAGAGTGGGAGGGGGAGGCAAAAGACGCAGCACTATCTCCTGTTGTTGCTATGGTGACTTCTTGAGCCAATAGTTGATTACCAAACTTTAAGAAGCCTGACCTGCCAATTCCAATTTTGAGCAACACCAATTTTTTGTTTTTCTCTGAAACGTTGCTAAATATTGCAACAGTGAGATACTTATTATTAATAGCAGATGTGCAAACATGACCTTGTGCATAAGTCTGTCAGTCAGATCTCTATTACAGCTGAGCAAACAAGGACAGAGGTCAGTTTTTATCTTTGTCATGGTGAATTAGCTCAGAGGATAAAATCAGCTTCACTGTCATACAGGCCCATCATTAATCTCCCAATATTGAGGAAATCAGGACCGATTTATTGGTGCACCAACACCAGCAATCCTTACATCATTTGATCTATTGGACATTTTTCATCGTGACTGTGAGACAGAAACTTGGCAGCAGCCGAGTGAATTCTTTCGCCTCAGTGACTTCACCACGACAAGGTTTGTTTACGTCACCAAGTGCTGAGACTCGAGCTGTGGAGGGGTCTGGCAATGACCCACTGCGAGAACCGAAAGATCTCACTGTTACATATGCCTGCCTTCCTCTCCTTTGGGCTGTCTACCTCTTTTAAGAAAGACTTTGCTGCTCTGATTGTCCGTCTCTAAGCCCTCTCACCGAATGTCATACGGATTTTATCGTTCACGTTGATGATGCTGATCTCTCCTCCTCCAGTGTGTGTCCTTGGATCCACATCCAAGGACACACACTGGACCTTTTAAGCTGCTCTGTCTGGATTTACTCCTCTGAACTTCTCCTGATGAGCTTCCTTTTACTGATTATTTGCTGCTCTCTTTTAATGTTAAACTCCATTGCTCTTCCTCCAAACTTTTATGGTCCCTCTCTTTCTGTTATATTAAAAATTTTGTTTTATCACACATTGCTGACCATTTCACCATTGTTCATACTTCTGACCCAGATGACCTTCTTTGCATCCGTAATAATGGCCTCACCAATATCCTTGATTTCCTCAATCCCTTGAAAACCCAGCCAGTGCACCTTGGTAAACTCCTGAACTGTGTTCCAGGTTCCTTCTATACCAGTGGTTCTTAACCTTTTTTGAGGTACCGAACCCCCCAGTTTCATATGCGCCTTCACCAAACCCTTCTTATCCCCCCACACCACCCCCCGCCGACACACAAAATACTTTGCGGCGTTCTGATTTAGTAATGTAATTATATTAGCTGCGTTACCACCCCTACGCCACTAGAGGCAGTAGCAACCCCAAAAAGATGCGACTAAGGAGCAGATTTAGACTATAGAATTTGATAAAAACGGTGAGTCTTGCTGAAGTAATTAAAGACACAAGTTCAAATCCATGCTGAGAGTGGAACTCCTTCAATCAGTGCTCCTCCGCAGCTCTGATTGGCTAAGCAATGTAACGTGATCCTCTGCCTCAAGTGATGGCAAAGCGGGGCGTCATCACGACTTTACACAAGTGTGTCTATCTCTGTGGCAGAGGCTCTGCCGAACCCCTGAGACCGACTCATCGAACCCCTGGGGTTCAATCGAACCCAGGTTAAGAACCACTGTTCTATGCACAATAACCTTGGCCCCAACTCTTCATGCATGACTGTTGAACTTATGTCCCCTCTGCTGCTGACATTGCTGACGCTATTTGCCAGTGTAAACCGTCTTCCAGGCAGCCCACTCTTTTTCCTACAGTTCTCGTCAAACCCTGTCTCACTTCTCTGCTCCCTGTCATTACTAACATCATCCACTCCTCTTTGTCCTCTGGTATCATCCCCGTGGCATTTAAATCCACAGTCACTACTCCTATCAACAACAATCTGGTCTCCATCCTTCGAACTTCAACAATCTCCATCCTATTTAACCTACCATTCATTTCTAAAGTTGTGGAAAAAGTATTCGCCAAACAATTGCATTTTCTGTCACTTTGAGTAGTAGTTGTACCCAATTACAGATATACAGAGACAGCCAATCAGTTTAATAAATCAAGGTTTAATAAAATAATGATAAATTAAACAAACTTACAAAAATCACAGGGAGCTAGGGCAGAACACAAACCAAACATCCAATGGAAGGAAACCAGCAAGGACACACAAAGAGAACACACATGGAACAAGAAATTAATGGAGAAGTGACAGGAGGAACCAGCAGGGTCCATCTATCCATCCATTTTCTTCCGCTTATCCGGAGTCGGGTCACAGGGATAGCAGCTTAAGAAGGGAGGCCGAGACTTTCCTCTCCCCTGCTACTTGTTCCAGCCACTGGATCCCAAGGCGTTCCCAGGCCAGCCAAGAAACGTAGTCCCTCCAGCGTGTCCTGGGTCTTCCTCGGGGCCTCCTCCCGGTGGGACGTGCCCGGAACACCTCACCAGGGAGGCGTCCCTGATTTTATTATAATATGATTTTATTATAATAATAATAAAATCATTTATAAAGATATTTTCACCCTGTGGTTTGTACAAACCGGATTCCAAAAAAGTTGGGACACTAAACAAATTGTGAATAAAAACTGAATGCAATGATGTGGAGATGGCAAATGTCAATATTTTATTCGTAATAGAACATAGATCACAGATCACTGCACCTCAAACAGGAATGCCACTGTCAAGGAAATAACAGCAAGGGCTCAGGAATACTTCCAGAAAGCATCGTCAGTGAACACAATCCACTGTGCCATCCGCCGCTGCCAGCTGAAACTCTACAGTGCAAAGAGGAAGCTATTTCTAAGCAAGCTTCACAAGCTCAGTCGTTTGCACTGGGCCAGGAGTCATTTAAAATGGAGTGAGGCAAAATGGAAGACTGTTCTGTGATCAGATGAGTCACGATTTGAAGTTCTTTATGGAACTCTGGGACGCCATGTCATCCGGACCAGAGAGGACAAGGATAACCCAAGTTGTTATCAACGCTCCGTTCAGAAGCCTGCATCACTGATTGTATGGGGTTGCATGAGTGCTTGTGGCCTGGACAGCTTGCATGTCTGGAAAGGCACCATTAACGCAGAGAACTATGTTCAGGTTCTAGAACAACATATGCTCCCATCTAGATGTTATCTCTTTCAGGGAAGACCCTGCATTTTTCAACAAGATAATGCCAGACCACATTCTGCAGCAATCACAACATCATGGCTACGTAGGAGAAGGATCCGGGTACTGAAATGGCCAGCCTGCAGTCCAGATCTTTCACCTATAGAGAACATTTGGCGGCACATCATAAAGAGGAAGGTGTGACAAAAAAGGCCCAAGACGATTGAAGAGTTAGAGGCCTGTATTAGACATGAATGGGAGATCATTCCTATTTCTAAAGTCAAAAAATTTGAAGGCACGGTTTATAGTATAGTGCGCTCATAGTCCGGAAAATATGGTAATTGGTCTTAAAAGATTTTTTGAAAACGAATTAATTATCTGCAAATGATGCCATCTTTGAGTGTCTTTGCTGTAGTAGTGACTAGCCGCATAATCATGTAATTTTATTATCACTAGATGGCAGTAGGTACAGAGCATTTTACATTAAAACAAAAGAATTAGTGATGCAGAATATTCATGCATCACACATGACAGTGTTGTGGCACTGTTCAGGTGTATTTTTGAAGTGGACATGTTAAGTGCAATTTGAAATAAGAAATGTAAAATATGATAAAAANATGTCTGGAAAAGCACCATTAATGCAGAGAACTATGTTCAGGTTCTAGAACAATATATGCTCCCATCTAGACGTCATCTCTTTCAGGGAAGACTCTGCATTTTTCAACAAGATAATGCCAGACCACATTCTGCAGCAATCACAACATCATGGCTACGTAGGAGAAGGATCCGGGTACTGAAATGGCCAGCCTGCAGTCCAGATCTTTCACCTATAGAGATAATTTGGCGGCGCATCATAAAGAGGAAGGTGCGACAAAAAAGGCCCAAGACGATTGAAGAGTTAGAGGCCTGTATTAGACATGAATGGGAGAGCATTCCTATTTCTAAACTTGAGAAACTGGTCTCCTCTGTCCCCAGACATCTGAGTGTTGTAAGAAGAAGGGGAGATGCCACACAGTGGTAAAAATGGCCTTGTCCCAACCTTTTTGGGAGTTGTTGACGTCATGAAATTTTGAAATGTATTTTTCCCATAAAATGATACATTCTCTCAGTTTAAACTTTTGATTTGTGTTCTATTGTGAATAAAATATTAGATGTTGGCACCTCCACATCATTCAGTTTTTATTCACAAGTTGTTTAGTGTCCCAACTTTTTTGGAATCCAGTTTGTACTATAAAGCAGTGTTTTTCAACCACTGTGCTGCTAGTGTGCCGTGGAAATTATCCAATTTCACCTACCGTATTTTCCGGACTATAAGCTGCTACTTTTTTCCTACCCTTTGAACATGCGGCTTTTCTGTGGATTTTTCTTCAACCACCAGGGGGCTCTTTAGCAGGAAGTGAATCATTGGAAGTCAAAATTGGAAATCAAAGAAGAACGCGTTAATTTTCATTTAGACAAGCACATGTTAGTAGCAGGAGACGGAGACGGAGAAATGTTTTCAAACTCATATGATGCAGTTTCTAAGTTGAGGAGTATCGATTTGGCACTACAGGAGGGAAATAAAGCCGCTGCACGTAAACTCGGCGTGAACAAAACCGGATTTGGAGACGGAGAACTGCGTCCTTAATATCTCCAGCAGTTATTAGGACGTAGCCCTCTGCTGCCCTCTGCTGGGTCCTTCTGGGAAATCGAGAGTGGCAGAGATACCAGAGGCCTGTAGCCCGGTGCGGGTACTTGGGATATATGTAAGTTTCGGGGGGAGGGGTTCAAAAAATCTGAAGGCACGGTTTATAGTATGGTGCGCTCATAGTCCGGAAAATAAGGTAATTGGTCTTAAAATATCTTAAAATATTTTTTGAAAACGAATTAATTATCTGCAAATGATGACATCTTTGAGTGTCTTTGCTGGTAGTAGTGACTAGCCGCGTAATCATGTCATTTTATTATCACTAGATGGCAGTAGTAGCATTTTACATTAAAACAAAAGAATTAGTGATGCAGAATATTCATGCATCACACACGAGTGTTGTGGCACTGCTCAGGTGTATTTTTGAAGTGTACATGTTAAGTGCAATTTGAAATAAGAAATGTAAAATATGATAAAAAAAAATAAATTTTTGTGTTTGATTCCTATTCAAGACACTTTGATAAGAATGACTATATATGTAATATAGGNTTTGATTCCTATTCAAGACACTTTGATAAGAATGACTATATATGTAATATAGGTGGCTACAGAGTATCTTTGTTTACATTTTTGGTTGGTGGTGTGCCTCGGGATTTTTTCAATTAAAACAGTGTACCTTGGCTCAAAAAAGGTTGAAAAACACTGCTATAAAGTACCTATTTTCCATTTAATTTAACCAATCTGATGGGGGGTTTTTTCCATCAAAATCGATGAATTTTCGCATTTTCCCATTCAAATGCTTCGAAGCGAAGCCGGTGAGGCAGCAGCGAGCTGAGCCTCACCTGTGATTGCGCAACCTCTCACTAACTGGACCGGTTGCCATTCTATGAGAACATGTTCTTCCTGTCTGTACGTCGCCAATTAAATGGTTAAAACATTTAATGTATGAACTGATTTTCCATAATTTAGCTTAGCTGTGTTTTTATTGTCACCAACTGTGTGTGTAACGTGTTTCGTGTGCTGAGGAGCGATCAGAAACGGCAGAGAACAGATTCGAGGTGAGGCAGGCAGTTCTCTTGCCTCATGGAAGGGGGCGCTCATGAACTCAGACATTGTGACTCCACAACTGCAGAGTAAGAGACAGTAACAACGAGCTAGCCATACAGTAGCTGCGCTGATACAGAGAGCGAGAAAGACATGGTTTTGGGTTGTACTTTACAGTTTCTCCCTTTGCTATTAAGCACAGCACATAATTAATAATATCTACATGTCTAAGTTTGATTGAGATAAAGGAATTATTCTGCGGCGGCGGCGCAGCTAAGCATTATTAAGGAATAGTCTTTTTGCCCTCCAGCATTGTACTCATGCCCTAAATTTCCTTATGTCAACAATAACATGCAGGGGTCTAGATTTGTAAATCTGATTATAATTAAATCGGTGCCTCACCACCCATGAACCTCACCGCACATTACTGGCGCCCAGATAAGAGGCAACAAGTATGCCCACTCCTGCCCGGCATCTCTCACTTTGGGCAACTCCAGAGTGGAATGTTCAGCCCCTTTCAAGGAGACTGGCTCCAGAACCAGAGCCATGTTTCAAGGTGAGACCGATTATTTCTAGCCGGAACCTCTCCGCCTCACACACTAGCTCTGGCTCCTTCCCCACCAGAGAGGTGACATTCCACGACCCAAGAGCCAGTTTCTGCAACCGAGGATTGGACCGCCAGAGCCCCCTCCCTCGGCCACCGCCCATCCCACACTGCACCCGACCCCTTTGGCCCCTTTCACAGGCGATGGGCCCATGGGAGGGGGGACCCATGTCTCCCCTTTGGGCTGAGCCTGACTGGGCTCCATGGGTAGAAGCCCGGCCACCAGTCGCTCGCCATCGTGCCCCATCTCCAGGCCTGGCACCAGAGTGGCTCCCCAGTGACCCGCGTCCAGTCGAGGGAACACCAAATCCAAAGTTCTCGTCCATCAAAAGGGTCTTCAGGCTGCGCTTTGTCTGGTCCCTCACCTAGGACCTGTCTGCCTTGGGTGACACAACCAGGGGCAGAAAGCCCAAGACAGCAAAGCTCCTAGGATCACTGGACACTCAAACCCCTCCACCACGAGAGGGAACCACGGAGGTGTGAAGTTTTAAAAAATATATACTTAGTGTTATGGGAGTTTGTTTTCTTTCCAGTGATCCTTTCATCTTTTAATCTGTTTTATATCATGATTGTGGAAGTTGTTTATATTGTCCCCAGCATTTTCATTTATGAAATAGCAGTATTAAACAAAAGATTGTAGGGGGAGTTGTTCTGCAGTCATTTCATCATGAACCATTGTATCACCATGGCAACATGGCATTTTGTTACTGTGTGGTTAGTTGATTTAGATGTAAAATGTTAAAATTTGAAATTTACATGTGATCTTGGATGCATTAAAGTGAAGCTCAGTAAATAAGGAGATTACTGAAAATTTCTTTTTATTTCAGTAGCTCAGTTCACAAACTGATGGATGGTTTTTAGATGTTTGTTTTTACAGTGAAAACACTGAAAAAATATGGAAAATATGTCTGCAAAATGTATAATTTGCTATTTTTATTAAGCACTCCCATTTACTTCTTAAGGTTTTTACATGATGAAGTTTTTTTTTTCATATCTATTTTGTATAAATGTTTTTTGTTGTTTTTTTTGCCCTACAGGGTTTGGCATTGGGTTTCTGCTGAGGGCTACACCTCTTCTAACTGAAGAATTGAAAGAGTGGATCAAAATACCAGGGGAAATACTTATCAGCATGCTTAAGATGTTTGCTGTATCCCTCATCGTGACAAGCGTGGTTGCAGGCAAACTAAATATGAATTCAAATACTTGATATATTAACTTATAATTGTTATAGAGATAGACTGAAAAGATGCTCGCTCATCTTTTTGAGGATATTTTGTATAAATGTTGATTAAAACATGCGATTATATGCTCTCTTTTCTCAGGAGTAACTGGATTAAACACCAGAGTGTCCAGGAAAACAGCTATCATCACAGGGACCTTCGTCTGTGGCTCTACCTCAATAGCCGTAATTCTCGGTAAATTTATCATGGGCAGCAGATTTTAAAATGGATTTATGAAGACCGCTATTGTTTGTTCTGTGTTATTGCTTTTGACATCCTGCCTGATACTTTGTGTTGCAGGAATGTTTCTGGCTCTCACATTCAAGCCTGGTGTGGGAGACCATAAAGTAGGCAAGGAAACAGAGGAGGTGTCAACCTTCGTCTTGCACGTGATCTTGCAGGATCTTATAAGGTGAGATCTTATAAGCTCTACTGCCTGCTGCATTTGAGTCCACCGCCACACCACACCATGACACTATATAGGTTTTTGTGAAATGAATCTCTGGGTAAAATAACATCTGCATGTTTTTTTGTCTTTAACATTTACAAGCTTAGTTTTTTCTGACTCTCCTGTTACTTGCATAGGAATATGGTTCCAGAGAGCTTCTTTCAAGCTTTCTACGAGCAGGTATGCTTTTATTCTGGCCCACAGCTTATTATGTAACTTCCTATTTGGGGTTTGGAAATGTAACAGTTTATTTTTTTTTCTCTTAGTACGAGACTGAGATTATTCAGGTTAAAACAAAACCTGGCCTCTCCCTTGATCCAAAACTGGTGAGTATTTTCTTCTGATCTTTGTTTTCATTCTAGAATCGTCAATTTATAGCCACAAACTTCAAATTGAAGAGGAAGAAAAAGAATGGCCTTGAGTTTCTTCTTATTTAAAGCCTGAATGGGGAGGTGGTGTTTGCCATTGTGACTGTAAGGTGTGCCATAGTTAGGACATAGGACAAGCAACCATGCAAACCCTAATAGCTCTATACTATTAGAGCTTAGATCTTGGGTTTTTTGAGTTTTTTTGTTTTGTCATTATTTGTATTCCTTACTTACTTCGTTCTGCCCTGTTTCTATAATTTTCTTAGTGATTCTAGTTTTTTCTGTCTTGTCCTTTCCTTAGTTACTCTAGTTTTCATTATGTTTCTGATGTCTAATTATTTTTGTTAGATTCATTTCCAAGTCCAAAGTCTTCTCTCTCTCGCCCCTTGTGCCTCTTTCTGTCTCTCCTCAGCCCTGCCACCTATTAGCTCATTAGCCCAGATCTTTGTTCAGCATTCAACCTAACAGTAGTGATACACCTCTTTCTCAGCCATTCCTTGCTGGTTCCTTCCTTTACTTTCCATTCGGCTCCATTTTGCTTAACTTATTTTTTTGTGTGTGTGTGTGTGTAAAGGGTTTGACACTTGAATTTGTGCCGTTACATTTCACAATCATGCAGTTTCTTAGAGTGGTCTTTTACAAAATAAATGCATATTAAATGCATTAAAATCAATGGTTGTATGTTGACTTATGAAAAAGTGAAATGCATTGTCCAACAAGGTGATGTNTGAATTTTCGCATTTTCCCATTCAAATGCTTGGAAGCGAACTCAGTGAGGCAGCAGCGAGCTGAGCCTCACCTGTGATTGCGCAACCTCTCACTAACTGCACCGGTTGCCATTCTATGAGAACATGTTCGTCCTGTCTGTACGTCGCCAATAAAATGGTTAAAACATTTAATGTATGAACTGATTTTCCATTATTTAGCTTATGTATTTAATGTACTGTGTTTTTATTGTCACCAACTGTGTGTGTAACGTGTTTCGTGTGCTGAGGAGCGATCAGAAACGGCAGAGAACAGATTCGAGGTGAGGCAGGCAGTTCTCTTGCCTCATGGAAGGGGGCGCTCATGAACTCAGACATTGTGACTCCACAACTGCAGAGTAAGAGACAGTAA
Organism: Poecilia formosa; assembly: GCF_000485575.1. Lineage (NCBI taxonomy): Eukaryota > Metazoa > Chordata > Actinopteri > Cyprinodontiformes > Poeciliidae > Poecilia > Poecilia formosa. The sequence continues at coordinate 13,498 of NW_006802209.1, forward strand.
CAACGAGCTAGCCATACAGTAGCTGCGCTGATACAGAGAGCGAGAAAGACATGGTTTTGAGTTGTACTTTAACGGTTTCTCCTTTCCTGTTAAGCACAGCACAAAATTAATATCTACATGTCTAAGTTTGATTGAGATAAAGGAATTATTCTGTGGCGGCGGCGCAGCTAAGCATCACAATTTAAAGAATAGTCTTTTTGCCCTCCAGCATTGTACTCATGCGCTAAATTTCCTTATGTCAACAATAACATGCAGGGGTCTAGATTTGTAAATCTGATTATAATTAAGTCGGTGCCTCACCAGCTATGAATCTCACCGCACGTTACTGGCGCCCAGGTAAGGGGCAGCAAGTATGCCCACTCCTGCCCGGCGTCTCTCACTTTGGGCAACTCCAGAGTGGAATGTCCAGCCCCTTTCAAGGAGACTGGTTCCAGAACCAGAGCCATGTTTCAAGGTGAGACCGACTATTTCTAGCCGGAACCTCTCCGCCTCACACACTAGCTCTGGCTCCTTCCCCACCAGAGAGGTGACATTCCACGACCCAAGAGCCAGTTTCTGCAACCGAGGATTGGACCGCCAGAGCCCCCTCCCTCGGCCACCGCCCATCCCACACTGCACCCGACCCCTTTGGCCCCTTTCACAGGCGATGGGCCCATGGGAGGGGGGACCCATGTCTCCCCTTTGGGCTGAGCCTGACTGGGCTCCATGGGTAGAAGCCCGGCCACCAGTCGCTCGCCATCGTGCCCCATCTCCAGGCCTGGCACCAGAGTGGCTCCCCAGTGACCCGCGTCCAGTCGAGGGAACACCAAATCCAAAGTTCTCGTCCATCAAAAGGGTCTTCAGGCTGCGCTTTGTCTGGTCCCTCACCTAGGACCTGTCTGCCTTGGGTGACACAACCAGGGGCAGAAAGCCCAAGACAGCAAAGCTCCTAGGATCACTGGACACTCAAACCCCTCCACCACGAGAGGGAACCACGGAGGTGTGAAGTTTTAAAAAATATATACTTAGTGTTATGGGAGTTTGTTTTCTTTCCAGTGATCCTTTCATCTTTTAATCTGTTTTATATCATGATTGTGGAAGTTGTTTATATTGTCCCCAGCATTTTCATTTATGAAATAGCAGTATTAAACAAAAGATTGTAGGGGGAGTTGTTCTGCAGTCATTTCATCATGAACCATTGTATCACCATGGCAACATGGCATTTTGTTACTGTGTGGTTAGTTGATTTAGATGTAAAATGTTAAAATTTGAAATTTACATGTGATCTTGGATGCATTAAAGTCAAGCTCAGTAAATAAGGAGATTACTGAAAATTTATTTTTATTTCAGTAGCTCAGTTCACAAACTGATGGATGGTTTGTAGATGTTTGTTTTTACAGTGAAAACACAATATTTAACAAATTATTACAACACATATAACTTTTGAATATTCAGCATTAGGGTACAATGTTGCCTATAGACAAACTGAAAAAATATGGAAAATATGTCTGCAAAATGTATCATTTGCTATTTTTTAAGCACTCCCATTTACTTCTTAAGGTTTTTACATGATGAAGTTTGTTTTTTTTTCATATCTATTTTGTATGAATGTTTTTTGTTGTTTTTTTGTTTGTTTTTTTGCCCTACAGGGTTTGGCATTGGGTTTCTGCTGAGGGCTACAACTCTTGTAACTGAAGAATTGAAAGAGTGGATCAAAGTACCAGGGGAAATGCTTATCAACATGCTTAAGATGTTTGCTGTATCCCTCATCGTGACAAGCGTGGTTGCAGGCAAACTAAATATGAATTCAGATACTTGATATATTAACTTATAATTGTTATAGAGATACTGAAAAGATGCTCACTCATCTTGTTGATTAAAACATGCGATTATATGCTCTTTTTTCTCAGGAGTAACTGGATTAAACACCAGAGTGTCCAGGAAAACAGCTATCATCACAGGGACCTTCGTCTGTGGCTCTACCTCAATAGCCGTAATTCTCGGTAAATTTATCATGGGNTTTTACTAAATAAATGTATATTAAATACATCAAAGTCAATGGTTTTATTGTGGCTTATGAAAAAGTGACATGCATTGCCCAACAACTTGATGTACTCCTGCAATATTGTTGTCAGAGGATTGGCTCCACCATATTTGTGTTTTGTTTTTTTGTTGTTCTTTTTTTGTACAGAATGGCACTCAGACGAAACTAGTAGGCAAGTATGTTGATGGACCCAACATGTTAGGACTGATCATCTGGTCATTTGTCATCGGCATCATGTTAAACGTAATTGGTCAGCAGGCAAGAATCACTGTGGAGGCCATTCAATGCCTCAACGATGCCGTAAAAGTCATAGTCAACTGGATCCTGTGGTAAGATCAGACAGTATCTGAGCAGATTTTAGTTCTTATTTTTACATAGAACTGCTGCTTCCATCCTTAATAGAAATTATGTTGTGTTGTCAGGTTGCAGAAGAATAATTAGCTCACTAGTAACAAACATAACTGTAGTAATGTTTGGTACTATCGTACCAAACATTACTACATGCTCGTTTCTTCTTCTTTATACTTCTTCTCTACGCTTATCTGCACCACTCTTTACTCACGTCACCTGTTGGTAACAGTATGAACACAAAAATGTTTTAAATAAATTTGGAACACCCATTTGTTTAAGCCTTTTTTTTTTTTTACTGTTTTTTGTTTCAGGTACTTGCCAGTTGGAGTTTTGTTTCTCATCATACACCATGTGTTGGATGTGCGTGACTGGGGTGCTGTCATTAAGCTCACAAAGTTTGTAGGAGTGGTTTGTGCAGGGTATGTCCACCTTCTCTACATCAACCTTATTACAAAATTGATATCACTGCTCCTGAAGTAGCAGCACTGAACTCTACCAGAGTAACATGAGAAGAAAACTGTACTATGAATATATTTACAGAACAGTTTTACAGATTTTACTGAGATTTTACTCATTGATATTTAGAGATCAGTTTTCATCAATGCAATTATTGTCAGCCTCTTTACTCTGATTCCTCCAAAAATCTGGTCCAGTTCAAGCATTTCGATTCAGAAGTTCTCTTTGGCTTCAGAAGTTTGTTAGAGAACATTAGTGAACAAACAGCATCATGAAGACCAAGAAACTCAGCAGACACATCAGAGAGGAAGTTCTGGAGAAGTTTAAATCAGGGTTAATTTTTAAAACAATATACCAAGCTTTCAGATAAGAAACTACACTACAGTCTTATTAGCAGATTTCTGCAGATCTTGACTGAATGCTGGAGATGAAGTTTAACCATTTCATAGAAGTTTGTAGGTTCAGAGAAACATCTAAAGGTTCCAGTACACTGGCGCTCAAGGACTGGAGTTTGAGACCACTGGTTAAGGTCAAAGCTTATTCATGTGTTAGAATGGGATAGACAAAGTCCAGACCTATATTCATTTGATAATATGTGGAAAGAAGCTGTGTGTTTGCACTCTCCATTAAATCTTAGCTTGTGCTGTTTTGTAGAGAAGAATGTGACAAATGTTTTTATGAAAGAGCAAAGCTGGTTGAAACATGACCCAACAGCCTGCAGGTGGAGCTGTAGCAAAATGTTTATCTACAAAGTATGGATTCATTGAGGGTGAATAGAAATGTACAAACATCTTCATGGATGTTACTGTGCAAGCATGTATTATTTTCAATCCACTTTATAGTGATGCACTACTGTGTGTTAGCACATCATATAATATCCCCCCAACCACATTGATCTGTCAGGTTTTACAATGACAAAATGTCTAAAGAGGTATGAATATATGAATAAATCTTTAACAACCAGTGAATACGTAATGCATCTTTAACACAAAGTGTGACTTTGTTGTGTTGTTCAGGTTAGCANAACACCAGAGTGTCCAGGAAAACAGCTATCATCACAGGGACCTTCGTCTGTGGCTCTACCTCAATAGCCGTAATTCTCGGTAAATTTATCATGGGTAGCAGATTTTAAGATAGATTTATGAAGACCGCTATAATTTGATCTGTGTTATTGCTTTTGACATCCTGCCTGATACTTTGTGTTGCAGGAATGTTTATGGCTTTCACATTCAAGCCTGGTGTGGGAGACCATGAAGTAGGCAAGAAAACAGAGGAGGTGTCAAGCTTTGTCTTGCACGTGATCTTGCAGGATCTTATGAGGTGAGATCTTATAAGCTCTACTGCCTGCTGTATTTGAGTCCACCGCCACACCACACCATGACATTATATAGGTTTTTGTGAAATGAATCTCTGGGTAAAATAACATCTGCATGTTTTTTTGTCTTTAACATTTACAAGCTTAGTTTTTTCTGACTATCCTATTACTTGCATAGGAATATGGTTCCAGAGAGCTTCTTTCAGGCTTTCTATGAGCAGGTATGCTTTTATTCTGGCCCACAGCTTATTATGTAATTTCCTATTTGGGGTTTGGAAATGTAACAGTTTTTTTTTTCTCTCTTAGTACGAGACTGAGATTATTCAGGTTAAAACAAAACCTGGCCTCTCCCTTGATCCAAAACTGGTGAGTATTTTCTTCTGATCTTTGTTTTCATTCTAGAATCGTCAATTTATAGCCACAAACTTCAAATTGAAGAGGAAGAAAAAGAATGGCCTTGAGTTTCTTCTTATTTAAAGCCTGAATGGGGAGGTGGTGTTTGCCATTGTGACTGTAAGGTGTGCCATAGTTAGGACATAGGACAAGCAACCATGCAAACCCTAATAGCTCTATACTATTAGAGCTTAGATCTTGGGTTTTTTGAGTTTTTTTGTTTTGTCATTATTTGTATTCCTTACTTACTTCGTTCTGCCCTGTTTCTATAATTTTCTTAGTGATTCTAGTTTTTTCTGTCTTGTCCTTTCCTTAGTTACTCTAGTTTTCATTATGTTTCTGATGTCTAATTATTTTTGTTAGATTCATTTCCAAGTCCAAAGTCTTCTCTCTCTCGCCCCTTGTGCCTCTTTCTGTCTCTCCTCAGCCCTGCCACCTATTAGCTCATTAGCCCAGATCTTTGTTCAGCATTCAACCTAACAGTAGTGATACACCTCTTTCTCAGCCATTCCTTGCTGGTTCCTTCCTTTACTTTCCATTCGGCTCCATTTTGCTTAACTTATTTTTTTGTGTGTGTGTGTGTGTAAAGGGTTTGACACTTGACTTTGTGCCATTACATTTCACAATCATGCAGTGACTTAGAGTGGTCTTTTACAAAATAAATGCACATTAAATGCATTAAAATCAATGGTTGTATGTTGACTTATGAAAAAGTGAAATGCATTGTCCAACAAGGTGATGTACTCCTACAATATTGTTGTCAGAGAGCTGGAGCCGCCATACTTGTGTTTTTTGTGCAGAATGGTACTGAGACGAAACTAGTAGGCAGGTATGTTGATGGACCCAACATGATAGGACTGGTCATCTGGTCATTCGCCATCGGTATCATGTTAAACAGGGTGGGACAGGAGGCAAGAATCACTGTGGAGGCCATTCAATGCCTCAACGATGCCATAAAAATCATAGTCAACTGGATTTTGTGGTAAGATCAGACAGTATCTGAGCAGATGTCATTTCTTTTGCATATTCAGTTCT
>NW_006802210.1:0-18700 GCF_000485575.1 Poecilia formosa
CCACGGTGGAGGGAGCCATATAAACCTGTGATTCTTGACATCGACTCCTTTACGTCTCACGCTCAAGGCTCACCAAGCAAAGACTCGCTTCCTGCTTCTGGTATTCTGGGACTAGATGCTGATTTCGGGGTTTGGTTGCAGCCCGAAAGAGACGTCAGCTGGAAAGCTCCAGCACAGACTTCAGCAGGTTTCTCGAGTCCAGTGTGGACAACATCCCCTCAGGATCCATGGGAGCTGCGGCCCGTTGAGATGTCGGTGGACAAACCAGTGATGGAACCCAAGAGAGCGTCCAACAAGCTCAGCCCAGAACAACTTCTCCTCAAACAAGAGGAGAGGCATCCCAGCCCACAACGGCACAGGCCCGCTTTCCTGGATGAGCCCCTCTTCTTGTCTCCTCTTTCAGGGAAAGAGCCACAAACGAGGAACTTTCTTCATGATCTTTCCAATAGTAGCCTTGGAGAGCAGATCTGGATCCCAAGAGAGCCCCATCCTCCAAAAGAAAGGAGAGACGCCCACGGCCACAGGAGATCCCAGGGATCCCAGGTGAGAGAGATTAATCTGATCAGGCAGTGGCTACAGATGCAAGGTTTCCCCCAGAAAACTTGCTAAGCCCAGTGGTTGGGTGCTACGACAGTCATTCAATCAGCGGCTCGTCGTTGAGTTAAAAATCTTTAAAGTTGAAATATCACTTGAAATTTGAAAATATCACTTGATAATCGTATGTTGTTGAAAGATTGGAAGATTAACACCTGAACACCAACTATAAAGTCCTAAAAAATGCAAACATTTTAAAAAGACTTGAGTAAATAAGCAATGATTGGCCTGGTGGGGGAACAAATAAAGCCTGGTGCCCCGCCAGGCTTATAATACCCTGAGACAGACACTTTGTGAATAATCTTTGGGGTGAAATTCACTCAAATTTAAGTCATTGTCTTAGTTGATCTGTATCGCACATTTGATCTCTTAAGGTAGTTCAAAGTGTTTTATGCTCTAAAGACACATTACAGTAACCAAATGTGAAACAGGCAATATTTTGTCAAATGCCACCATCATTCACCGACAATTTGGAAACTTCTTTAAAAGAAGATTAACTAGAACACATTCATCATCATCTGCCTATTTTTTTGCTTTCCTCTTAACTTTGTAGAAATTGGACAACAATTTCCATTTTCTTTAAAAGTAGATTTAGGTGCACCTGTTTGTTAAACTTGATAAAACACAGGAAGAGTAAAGAGTGAGCCAACTTGTTACTGAGAGTAAACTAAAAAAAAATTTTGACCATAACAATCAACCAAAACAAAAGATTTAGTGAGTTGCATACCTTTCTTTCAACAAGGTAAGACAGGTACTTGAAGCGTTTTATCTTTTGGATCTTCACAGCTTTATGAATCCCTTTTTCTACAAAAAAGCAGATGACTGTTCATTTCCTTAAAGTATTGCATATTTGGTTTATTGTTGAACAGGTAAAAAAAAAATAGGGCCAGAACTTTTATCACATTAATTTTGATTAATTAATTACATAGGTTTTAATGTGTCAAAAAATTTGAACGCAATTAATCACATTTATTTACATACAAAGGTACAAAGGAACATTTGTATTTGTGCGTTTCTGGTAAACCCGTAAATCTGACACACATGCGATGATGAAGCTGCCTCTCTTGTCCCACTTTGGGTTCATTTTTGCTTGGAAAAAAAACTATCTGATGCGGTTCTGGAAAAGATTATTGTTGTGTTCAAGTTGTGCACACAACTTGAACACAACAAGTTGTGAAACTATTCAGACTATCACTCTGAATAGTTTCAGACTATCACTGAAGAGTGATAGTCTGAAACTATTCAGGCTATCACTGAAGTTGTTATGTTCACAACTTGAACATAACAAGTTGTATACCTTTTTATCACTATTCAGTGATAGTCTGAAACTATTTAGGCTATCACTGAAACTATTCAAGCCTAAAATAGCTTTTCAATGCAAAACGTTCTGCAGCAGCACAGACGTCCTCAATGCTAAAATCAGCCTCTATAGTCCACATTTCTAAAGAAGTTGCGTGAATGATTAGGGGTTCCTGAAGCACTTGAAAGCTGAATAGGTATAACAGCACTTTGCACCAATCTGATGGTTGAATAAAAGATTAAAAACAATAAAGATATTTGTTGTTGAGCTCGTATGTCTATTTGTTCAGTAATATAGCAGCAAAAAGTGGGTTTTGATTGAAAACGTTTAACTCTCTTGCTACTGGACCTTTCTCTAGCACTTTTTCCTTCCACTCAACTTTCCATTAATGTGCTTTTTATAGTTGGTGAGCGGTCAGCTTCTTTGGCAATGCCCCTTTGTAGCTGAATCTCTTGGGGACTAGTTACCATTGCTGAATTAGTTACCACCAACATCAGCAGTCCTGCTGGCCGTTAGAGCTGAAATGATTAATTATGATGAATCAATTAATGAACTAATTCAGTAATCAAACAATTAACTGCCATATACAGACCCTGAAAAAAGGCCATTTGCTGAAAGAACAACATATTTACAGCAGTAATGAAGCCAAAACTGTACAAAACAACGTATATTTTTTTATTTAAGATATAAAAAAAAAATCAAAAATCACCAGATTAGCCCCTACTGCCAAATTGGTGTTAAGTCGAGCAGAAAGGGAAGAGCTTTGCAAATGCAGATGCGACCTTTGCTACTAATGATCAAGTGTTCACTAAAGGAATGCTTTGTTATTGCATTTTAGGCAATAAAATGTTTGTTTTCTTTTTTTAAAAAAAGGAATTAAATTTGTTATTTCCACATTTCAATGTATTTCTAATAGTGTAGTGTCTTTTAAGTGCTTAAGTGAAAAATCTGCAAAATGTGCTATTTTTTTTTTTTCAATTACTCGTCAGAATAACTGATAAAACAATTGCTAAAATAATTGTTGGCTGCAACCCAATAGATCATAATGTAACATCCATGTTCTTATGTTATTTCCCAAGACTCTTAAATTTGGGTTTTCATTAGCTGTAAGCTATGATCTTCAATATTAGCAGGAATAAATACTTGAAATATGTCACTTTGTGTGTGTAACGATTCAGATTTATTAAATTAAAACACTTTGAATTACACCAATAGACCAGCTTTTTAATAAAACTCTTATCATTTGATATAGAAAATATGACCACATGTTCATTTTAGCTTCTGGGTTTAATTGAGAAGCTGATTTATCTTTATAGCTTCATAACATTCGAGCATCACAGATGATTTCAGGCCTTAACTGCAGTCCTTGATTGGCCGTCAGGAGCTGAGTCGAATGCGCTCTCGGAGCATGTCGAGGAGATCGGCTCCTTCCAGCAGCGCCACGGAGGGAAGCCTCCTCAGGATGAGGAGTCGCAGCGCCCACCGAGAGCTGGACCATCACAGTTCGGTGAGTTACGCCTGAATTTAAAAACGGACGTATTTGAATGTGAGCACCGTCTCGAAGATCACTATTTTTAGCTCGCCAGATGTGAGCAATGCTTTTTTTGTTTGTTTAGTACAGTGTACCTTTGTGTTGTCTGAACACTAACGACAATAGTCAACGCAGGTTAATTGCTGCTAAATTTTCCCGAACCGATGACTAACGTCGCAGGCATCGCCCGCACCTGTGACCCATTATGCTCTTGGCAAAAGTGGGTCAGGCGCATGTAGCGGCCTGTTCCTCCAGACTAAAACAGACAAATGATTATTAGCCGTATTTTATCAGCGCTAATTTAACAGGAAGCTGTCTGCAAACCTCTGAAGAGAAACGGCCAGTCACGATCATATGTCCTAAACACTTTGCTGTGAGCGTGTTCCCCTTCTGGTTCCACCTGTTTGACATCAAACCCTGTAGCTGCTTTTTTTTTTTTCCTCATTTAGGTCTCGCATGAGTAAACAATAGCTGCTCAGTTGGAGCTGTTCTCATTACCTCCACACACGTATCAGTTGATTGAAGTGGTAGCCGGCTGTAGATGGGTGGGTTTAGTTTTGCTGTTTGATATCGACACTGTAATTGTAGGCTCAGAATGAAGGCCTCTAATGTACTGAGTTGCACAATGACACACAGCTGCGATCCAGACCTCTGGTCAAGTCAACAGCACCATCTAGTGGTTGTGGGTGGAATTAGCAGCTGACTGCTGAAGAATGGGATTAAGAGTTTATTGTAATAATGATACAGGAATTTAGTTGGACAAAGTGTGCTGCTTGGATATTGGTAATTGTTAAACAAAACAAATATATTTGTTTTTATCTGGTGTATTTTAGCTGCATTAAAGGGATTTCTGTAGATGCTCCTGTCAGTCAGACCAAAATCTGAATTTTCTCTTGAACTGCTGCAGTTGGTGTTTGGCAGGTTAAATACTGAAAATAGATATGATCAGAGATTATTTTTAAAAACTAAAGAATTAGATCAGATTAAAATATAGATAAGGGCAAAGAGCAAATACTTTGATGTGTTTAATAACTTTATTTCCTTTGTGTTTTGGTGGTTTTAAAACTACCATTTCTACTGAAGAACCTGCAATTTTACTCTTGTTTTTTTTTGTGTTTTTTTTTAATCAATACCCGACGTCAGTATTTATCACAGAGTACTACAAAGTACTATAAGTAGTAATAATACAAGAATAAACTCATATTACCTGAGTGGTATTATTCAGGTAAGTCGTAATATAGTAGAATGAAGTTGTATTTTTGTTAAAAACACCTTTACAAAAAACAATAAATGAATGAATGTTGATCGTCTTGTGAAGTTATGCTTAAGTGTTGGTTTTACAAATGGGACATATTTAATCTGTTAACACATCAGCATCAAATTATTATCAGGACTTTGAAATAGTTGCGCATACTACTGAGTTTATTTTGAAGAAAACTAAACAAACTGCTTACATCAGAACTTGATAACAATATCCAAGCTTTGCTCTTACTAAAGCACAACTGTTTTCTAATCATTTTACAACTTTTTTCCGTCTTTATTCCGAAAATATTATACCTCGATTGTCATATTATGACTTTATTCTCGTAGTTTCAATAAAACAAACAAACAGAAAAAAATCTGGCCTTTTTTTTATTTAAAGACAAGCTCTTATTGACTTTTTCCAAACCCCACATTTAGCATATTTATTACCTCCTACTATATATTATTAATCTTATTTTTACTAGCAGTACTAGTAATATTATCACCCATGAGGTCGGATGATTTTTTTTTTTTAAATAATGTAGTCAGATGGGTTGCACGGTGACATCAGCTCTTTAAGTGTGGGTGCCTGAAGCTGGGAGTGCGGCAGAGCAGAGATGGACTCCGTGCTGAGAGTCCTCCTGTACGTGTGGTCTTGCTGTCTGAGTCCAGGCTCCCTCTGGGTAAGTCACTGATCGCTTCTCTTCTCTAAGGGGCTTCACTGAACACTTTTACACACTGGAAACTACCCTAAATGTGCGTCGGCCACTTCATATTGCTGGTGCCGTTGTTGGCTTGAGTTTGTGGCTGAGATTGTGCTGAGTGTTGAGGTCAGGAGACTGAAAGCAGTGAAAGCAGCTGTGAGTCACCGCCAAGAGGATGATGTCATCAGGAGGACGAGAAACACTGAAATTGAAAGTTGGCTGTGTGGATGTTACACCCAAAGAAGTTTAATATTTAAGCTAGAAATCTTTGCTGATCTGTCATTTAAATCTAACACATAGATCAGAGATGCAGTGATCACAATGTTTTTTGTTTTGTTTTTGTTTTTATTATTCTGTAAAGGTTTATACTGCTTATGATAATTGCTGGATTACCATGCAGTCTTGAAAGCTATAGAAGTATTTTTTTTTTGTTTTGATTTTACTGCTCTGGATATGTGTGGAAAAAGAAAAAGAAAATTTAAATTGAAAATATTAGATTTTTCAGACTTTTGTCCTTATTCTATTATCACAAAGAAACATACCAGAAGTATGGCCTTACAAAAAATGAAAGTTATATTTAGATATTGAAACTTTTTTGTCCAACATGTTGATCAGAAATAAATGCACACTCATTTGGCAATGAACATTATTTTACTACATTTTTGGGCTTTGCAAAAATAGTTAGAGTTGACATTTTAAATTGTCTTTAACATGTTAACGATGGTTTGCACAGATAGCAGTGCTAACTAGAGGATGCTGTCTTTGTGTGTATATCCTAGAGCAGTGGTTCTTAACCTTTTTTGAGGTACCGAACCCACCAGTTTTATATGCACATTCACTGAACCCTTCTGTAATGATAAATATGATCCCCCCCCTCCGACCCCCAAATTCAAGACATTCAAGATCACCAAGTCTTCTTAAAATGTAGAGTCTCTGAGAACAGTTCTTCAAAATACAGTCTGTGTTTTCAGCAAAGTTGAGCTGACTGTCCTGGAACGACCCAAGGTATTTAACATTTGCGACAGTTTCAACAGGTTGGCCATCGAGAGAAACTGGAACCACTTTAAGGTCTTGTTTAGATTATTTAATTAGCTCTACATTCTTAAGAGAATGAAAAATTAATAATAGATAAAGACTTTGCGGTATTCTGATTTAGTAATGTAATTAATTGTGTTACCACCCCCACGCCACTAGAGGCAGTACCAACCCCGAAAAGGTGCGACTAAGGAGCAGATTTAGAAGTACACCGAAAGCTACAGAATTTGGTAAAAACGGTGAGCTTTGCTGAAGTAATTAAAGACACAAGTTCAAATCCATGCTGAGAGTGGAACTCCTTCAATCAGTGCTCCTCCGCAGCTCTGATTGGCTAAGCAATGTAACGTGATCCTCTGCAGCAAGTGATGGCAAAGCGGGGCGTCATCATGACTTTACACAAGTGTGTCTTTACCTCCGCAGCAGAGGCTCCGCTGAACCCCTGGGGTTCGATCGAACCCAGGTTAAGAACCACTGTCCTAGAGAATATCTCTGATTTCCAGGCTCCAAAGGACGTAGCAGAAGAGTTTTGCTGCGATGCATTCAGCCTTCCTGTTACCTGATTTGTCTTGATTTCTCTCACCCTGAAGAAACCGCAAACATGTTATAAGATAGTATTTCCTTTTCCTTTTTTCCATTTTCAAATGTTTGTATTATTATTATTTTGACTTTATATTTATTGGTAGTGTTTTGCTTCAAAGTTGTGATAATAAAAAAATTCTGGTTATAAAAGCAGCTATGCAGCTTTTAGAGCTGTTAGTTTATGTTTTTGTAAACTGAGAACCATTACAGGTCACTTTCTTGAAGGAAAGCACTTCAGAGAAATCTGGTTTCCTGCAGAGGGCATATGTCGAGCTTTTAGAAGCTCTGCTGCTCCCGTTTGTTCAGAGGTTAACTCTGTTAGGTGGACTCGCCCTCTCTGGTTTTATGCACCGCAGCAGCAGCAGCCAGCTGCTCATTGGCAGATGCTCCTTGTCAGGAGGGTTTGTTCGAATGTTTGCATGAGTTTTGACTCGGACTCGCGAGTTAAACAAACATTACTTGCCCTTGGCGATCTTGCCTTTTGTCTGTGTTGTGCTGTCAAACTGGTTGAGCAAAAAGACAAAGAAAAAAAATCAAATCTCCTTTTCATTCTTCACTTTTCAATCTCTTGCCTTCATTTGTGTAAATCTTCATATTTTCTTTTAGTGATCAGGTTTTACCACCATTCTTTTTTCCTTTTTATTAATCAACTTTTTCCGCTGCTTTCTAATGTTGCCATAATGAAGTCACACGTAGATCATTACCTCCGTTTCATCCTGTGTCTGGCTGTTTCCCTTCATTTGACTGCTGCTGAACCCAAGCGGAGTGGCTGAGCACCGCAGAACATATATCACCTCCTCCTCCCCCTCCTGCTCTGAATCAAGGACCTCCCATTCTCTCCCTCTCTCGCTCTCTGAATCCGATCCACACTCCCTCTCTCCACCCAGTTTCTCCTTGACGGTGAGTCCTGCAACAATCGGCACAGTGAGCAGGAAACATTGATGCGTTTTTCCTCTCACCTGCCTGTACCTGCCTGCAGAGTAAGTCAAGAGGGGAGCTAAAAGAAGAAGCCGTTCTTTTTTTTTTTTCGATCGGACTTCAACTCCGTTTGCACTCTTTCCTGCTTTACCCGCAGTGGATGCCCTCTGGTTTTCCCCCTGTGGAATACGAATGACTACAGCAGCTTTTCCTTTCGCCACCAGCTGTCTTGCTCAGTTTCTCTACGCAGCTTACATTAGCACTTTGAGGATGTAGCCTTGCCAATTGGACAGATTTTTCAACTTTGACTTTTTGGGGAGGATAAATAGATCAGTACCACCTCTGGGTAATCATTCGGTCAGTCAAAATTAAGAGCAGTCGCAGCTGCAGGATCATCACAGTTGTTACAGAGAGTTCAGTCAAAGAAAAGGAATCTATCTAACAATGCCTCGGTAGTTTACTTTGCGCGGTGAAGCCATGTCTTAGAAACCTGTTGGGAGACATTGAAGCAGTTGTTCCAGGGCGATCCCACAGAGCAGTGCCCTTCATAACCACTTCAAAGTTCTGGCCCTGACTAACCTTTAAATGCTCATCTGGGTGCTGTGCCAAGCACATCATACCGAGCGTTGAAATAGACGTTAGAGAACTCTGCAAATTCACTCGGGGCAGACGGCGTGGAGCCTGGACAGCGATGAGTTGAAACTGGAGTCCTGATGGCTCCGGTGGGACTAGACTGTGAAGAGGCCTCGTAGAAGTCAAACAGGGGAGTGTCTCAATCCTACAACGGTCGCGGACCGACTCGCTCTATCTCCGCTGCATCCCCACTCGCCAGACGACCCCTCTTGTCGTTCCGTTACCTTCCCCGCTACTGCAGTGTCAACCCTGCAACATGCGTCAGTGAGCCCCGAGGACACCATCCGTTGGACTGCCGTCTCCTCAGCGCGCCTCAGACTCTGATGACTCACAGCTCCTGCGGCAGCAGCAAGAGGCACGGTTCAGCTCACGGGTTCGGCTCGGACGCCACGGGCCGTGATGGAGTATCTCGGGGACAAGCTGTCGGTGGCTCACTCTCAGGTGTCGGGATGGATGGGGAACGTGCGGCGCTCCTTTCACGGAGCGCTCAACTTCCTCTCCGGCTCAGCGGAGAGGGAAGGCAGAGGGGAGGACTTAGCCGGGGGGTTCAAGAGGACCAACTCCCTGCGCTCCCTGGCCTCGCGTAGCAGGGAGTCCATCCGCAGGTTCTCGCTGCGCAGCCAGCAGCGTCTGTCCCTGCGCAGACGCACAGCGCCCAACACCCCAATCGCCGTAAGACCCCCACACACACACACACACACTCAGCTAGAACACAGAGAAGTTAACTTTTGGTTCCCGCTTAGAGTAAATGCTATGGAGGGCGTCAATGTGGCTCGCAGCTATTTAAATTAACGACATTTTGTCAATGTGACAGCAGTTGCACCTTCCCAGGCTTTTTTATCTTTCACTGAGCATGCCAAGAACTTTTACATCTGCTGTGATCTGCTCCACCCTTCTATTTGTCATCACATATTTCCTTTGCATCTGCTGCTTTCACTGCCTCTGGCTCTAACGAAACTTCATCTCTTTTTTACCACTTGGATTGTTGTCATACTGACAGACAGGGATGCACCGATTGCAGGTCTCCAGTCACTTGCCGATCATTGATTTTTAAAAAACCAACCTGCCGATTCCGATTTTGGCCAATACCAATGTTTTTGTCCTAAATGTTGCTAAATATAGCAAGAAAGTCACTGAGTTGGCAACAGTGGTGTGACTGTTGTTAACTGCGAATGTGCAGACATGACCCAGTGGGCAGGTCTATCAATCAAACCCCTTGGCCGATCACCGATCTCTCAAAATTAAGGAAATCAGGGCTGATTTATCTGCTGGTTTATTTATTGGTGCACCTCTACATACAAATGCACCGATCAGAGCTTTGTGTCCGATTTCAGATCTCTGAACTGCCGATACCAAATGTAGTCAGTGGTGGTTTTTGTTTAAAATTGGAACTATAGTCATTCTGCCCGTAGGGGTTAAAGGTTTTAACGCCATATTTTAGCATCTTATGTAAGCATTTAGCATAATTAAGCTAAATGCTTAATTATGCTAAATGCATAAATAGCATAATTATGCATTTAAAAGCAAGAATGCTTTTGCCAGATTGAAAGCAATTTTGATGATATTAACACCTTCCTGTTATTTGTGGAAGCGTCAAGTTAGTTTGCTCCTTCGCCACTGAAACGTCCCAATGGCAGCCACAAATTGACGTCCAATGGCAGGAAACCGCTTTTTATAACAAATAAGCTGGTTCCACAACAAGAAATGGACAATAAGTCCAGCTCTCTCATTTTAAATAGTCTTTTACAGCTTCTGTGTCTTTAGACTTCATTTTCAAATACTTTGCTGATAGATTACATCAAGTCCTCCTTCCTTAGTAACAGTTTCCTCACAGAACAGTGGTAGTGTTTATATATGGGATGTTTATTGATTGTTTTTTTTATTTTATTTTTTTAGTTTATAACCAAATGGTCACCTGTTAGAGCTGGTCAAGCTAAAATAACATCCAATTTTGTTCACCAGACGATTTCCAGGTGCGTCTACTTAAAGTTCCCAGAAATATAAAATGTTGTATTTCGGGCTTTCCTTCCCTTGGTTTAATTTCAACTGTTCCCTTTGACTGGTCTGCTCGGTGGTATATTTAAGTGAAACTACTGCTCTGTATAAGCTGGCACCTATTTGTTCAACTGGTGCACAACCCAGTATGACTCACAGTTCCTAAAGATAAGTGGTGTTTCCATGGCTTAGTGTGGCTCTCAGTTATGTCTGCCGTGTCTTAGTTGGTTTTAGTCATGAACAGCTGTTATTGTTATCTCTGGCCAAAACAGAGCTCCCCATCAGCAAGTGGATAATTTGACAGGGCCAGAGATTCAAGCAAAGAAAAAATAATTGCTTACTGTTTGGAATGGATCCAATTGTAAGACTTTGAAGTCTTTTTCTTGTGTTTTATTCTGACATTTTGTTTGGTATTAATTCAAAGAAAGGCCCTTTGGGTTGTCATAGTTACACTAACATCCCCCCAGGATTTTGGTATATGATTGATGTGACTTCTGTCTTGTTAGCACACTATAAAATATCAAGTATTTATGTCAGCCAAGCACTTTAACATGAGATAACCAGATTGGCATGTTGTGCTGTAGGATTCATGTCCGTACAAGTGGTAACTGGTGGAAAACTCTAATTAAAGTCATGGAGCAGAGGAAATGTAGCTGTAGCTGGGTATGAAGAGTACAAACAGTGTTTAACCTCAAAGTGCAACTGGAAATTTGCAACAACTAATTATAGTTGGATTTAAAGGCTGTGACTGCATGTAAGGGAATGATGTGCTGTTCAGGCTAATCCTGACTATGTCACTTGTTAAATTTGGGAGCAGCATCAGGACTTTCAGGATTGTCTGAAAGTAAGTCCTGATCCGCAGTCCTTAAAGTCTTTAAATTAATGTATCGAAAGTTATGGTCTTAAAATGTCTCAATTTCTTTTCTTTTTTTTTTTTAAGTAAGTTAGTCTTAACTATATTAATCACAGGACTTAAACTTTGTCTTGGCAGGATTATGTAAATATTCTGTTGTTTTTTCTCACAGGGCTTTACTACCAGACTAAAGGTTAAAAGTCACCCTCAGACATCTTAATTGTGTTCTGTAACTTTAACATATGCTAACGTACCTTTGCTAGCTAGCTGGCTTTTTTTTATGTCTTTCTGTGTCATGGGTAAGTGCAAATTTTTTTCCAGTTGGTTGGATGACATTTGTACATTTCTTTGGCATTATAGGTCTTAAATTTGAGTTGGTGAAATCTGCAGAAACCCTGATGTGATGTATAATAGTTAGTAAGGGTACATAGATACGTTGGCCGCAGTACCTTTCATTTTGGGGAATTAGGTAATCGGTGAATATTTAAATGAGAAACCAATCTAATTGACTGATATTATCGATAGTCGCTCCACTTTTGCCAAGTTTGTGACTCGCTATATTTAGCAACTTTTAAGACCAAAACATTGGTTCCTGCACAGGTCAGGCAATTGGTGCACACCAACTAACTAAAGTTTATGAGGTACCTCATCTGTTAGCATAGCTATCTCACTATCGGGTCTTGCAGTTGTATTTGTATTTCTTGAACTTGCTCACATTTAGTCACATTAATTCACTGACCTTAAAGTAGCACATAATTGAGAAGTGGAAGAAAAATAATACCTTGTTTCTCAAATATTTCACAACTAATCTGTGTGGCTTCCATTTATATACATCCTCCCTTTACTTTGATACACATCAATAAAACCTGGTGCTTTAAACCTGTTAAATTATCTGAGAACAGAAAGAGTTTGGTACATCTGCAAACCACGGCAGACATGATTGTCTGTCTAAGCTGACAAGGCGAGCATGCTTTACTTTTAAAAATATTGTAAAAATAAAAAATTTAAAGTCCTTTTCTTTGTCTTTCACTACACAAACATTCTCTACTTCCTGCAGGTCTACCACATAAAGTCCCAATAAAATATTAAGTTTGGCAATGTGACAAATTTTAAGAAAGAAAAAAAAGCAGTTCAAGGGCTTCAAGTCCTTCTCGCAGGGCGCTCTGCCTGCGCCTGTTCTGTCCCATCATAATCAATAACATCAGCTGCCGACTTCAGAACCTCCAAGTGACGAATATCTGATCTCAAACAACAGCTTTATTGGCAAAAACATGACGAACAAATCTCAGCCTGAAGCTAATCCTGTAGCTTGGGTCACCTAAAAACAAAAAGCTTAAGCCCAGTCAGGTTTTCACATTCTTGCCCTCTGTTCTTCCTAGATACTTTTCTCAACCCTCAGTCTTTGCCTGCACTCACCACTTGTGCTGTTCTTTCCTTTTTAACACAGTTCAGTGTCTTAATGTAACCTCTCCCGTCATGCAGCTAGAATGTCCATTTGTTGACGTGAGAGATTAGCTTTAGGGAGCGGTTGCTTAAATATGTGGATATTGATTACCTCACTGAGCATGTTTTCCAGATTTAGAGGAAGAGGGAATGGGGTGGTGGCTCACTACAAATACAGCGATGTAGCTAAACGGCCTTTCACTACCTCTAATAGGCTTGCAGTATATGAGGGTCTGATGATCTATAATCTGGAGAAACTCGCTTGTGGCTCATTTAGAGTAGCTTTGGCTGCTTCACGGAAGCATAAACACCTCAGCAGATGTTTACAGTTTGCGTTACAAGCTCAGATTAAAAGACAGCACTCTTATCTAAAGCTAACACCCCTAACAGGTGCACACACATTCCTCGACAGTGTCATAAACTTGGCCTGGCGCTTGTATCGTCGGTGCCGTTTTCGTGTTGACACACGCATCTCCCTGCCGCTCTCCGCTCTCAGATTGAACATCACCGGTCGGGCGCTCGGCGGCAGCGCCCTTCCTTTTCAGATCAGCAGCTGCTTGTTTTCTCACTTTCTCATCGGCTGCCCTTGCAGTCATTGGATTATCAAACAGAAGTTTCCAAGACCTTGTTCCTGCCCTTTCCTCTGCAGATTGTCAGTCGGACCTTGCCCGGTGATCGGCCCTTTCTCTCCTCCGTCCTTCCATTCATCCGCTCTTTGTCGAGCCATTTTCCTCGACACACCCTTCCTGTTCAGGGGAAGCTGAACATTGCTAATGTTATTAAGGAAAAGCCTTCCTACTGACAGCTGTAAGTCATTGCTGTTGGACATGTCGGTTCATCGGCCTCCCAGCATGTTTGCGGATTGTTAAATGCAATAAAAATCTTGCTTTTGGGGGAGTTTGGCTAAGCTGTGGGCACGTAGATTAACACTGACTGCACAGAAACGGCGTCTAGTTAAAGTTCATCACTAAGGCTATTGTAAGCCCCTTTTGACAATGACTGACAAAAAGTGAAAGATTACAAATAAGCTGCTGTATAATGGAGCTTCTCTCCAACATGTTCCTGCAGAGGCAGAGCCCCAATGCTAAGCTGATCAGGTGTGGGTGTGCTGGGAGTGTTCAGGTTGAGTAACACGAACACACAGCAGTGGAATTTTTCTATCACTACATTTTTATGAGCTCTCGTTTAAAGTTTATTTTCCACCACTGTTGGCAGACTAAAATCCTCGAAAATATGTTCTAAAAACAAGCCAGTTGCACCCAGAAGCGCAGCTCTGCCAGTTTCAGAGGTGTAAATGTGAAGCATCGAGTGCAAAGAAGTATTTCTGGCCTTCATGGTGTAAAGTGATTTCACTTTGTCAGGTGTGCGTACGCCGGTGTAAATCTGTGAAGAGGAGTTCCTAAAACGATTGCTAACACCCCTGGTTTAAAAAGAAAAAAAGTGTAAAAATTTTTTTAAAATTTTTTGTTTTATTCTAGTTTCATAATGTCTAAAAAAAAATTTTGGGACGCATTTTCTCAGAGGGGGAGGAGTCGGTTGTTTATCGCCACTCTGTTTTGCAGTTTTATCGTTTCCTGCCAGGAAAGGTTTCACTCATTTAATAACATCCTGCGCCACTGCTCTTTTTCTCACTATCTCTGAGCTGCTCATGCACCCTAAATTAACATTTCTCACAGTTAAGCTTTGCCTCACACATTCCTTGTGCTTTTTTACCGTCTCCCTCACTCTTGTTTTGCAGTTTTCCTGTGTCTGTTTGCACGCTGGCAGAGAAAACAGGGCATGTATTCATGCGGCTCTCAGAAGGAGCTGTCTGATCTGCAATCGGCGGCCATTTGCCCCTCCTGGTCAAGGAGGCCGTGTGCGGCTGCAGATCCAGGTGTATCACCTTTCTCTGCCCAACCCTCTGGCTGCATCTGAGAGCAGAGGGATTAGCTATTGTTTCTTGCTTTCCTCTGTCTTTACGTGGGCTGGGGTTATTGGTTCATGTACGGGCGTGGCTCCGTGAGCTCTGTTTTGGGTTTGAGACAGTATGTCCTCTGTACCAGCTTCATTAAAAGAAGCATGGTTCAGTAGGCAGCAAACACTCACCCTCCCATCTGTCTTTTTGTCCCCTCTCTGGCCTGTCTCCATTAACTCGCCCCTCTGGCTGTCGCTATCTGCGTTTCCTCTGCAAACTCTGCGTTAGCAACATCAACTTTATCCTGGCCACCGCAAGAGCGCCACCTTTAAACACCTAAACACTTCGTTATTCAGAACTATTGTTGCTTCCTTTTTTGATAGACAAACAGAAGTTTGACCGTGGTTTAGCACCAAAAATGTAAACGCCACACAAGAGTTAGATTATTAACTGTGAAACAGGAATTTCGAGTTGTGTTTCTACAGATGGTCGTAAGTATTGGTTCAGGTTTGTCTCGCGCACCACAGCGTAAAAGATTGTTCATAATGAGTCAAATAAAAGAGCATTTCTGTACCCCGTCCAAGGGCATGCAGCGAGGTAAGCTAAGGTTTTAAAAAGTTAAGGTTTCAAAGTCTTGAATGTTTTCCTACTGTTCTTATGGTTTCAAGCCTTTTTACTGAAATTGTAAATAAAGTGCTGGGTAGGGGCGTCCTGGTACAACTTTTTCACTTCCGATACCGATACTGTGGCTTTGAGTATCAGCAGATGCCGACACTGACCCGATGCAGTATCAGCAGGAATCATACATACTTTTATGACCTACTTGTAGTATGTTATGTTAGAAAAGGCTTGATGGTATTACACAAACTGAGAGCAATATAAGCTCTGCTGGATAGAAATGCTGGAGCAGAGATTGGAGATTTTAGATGTAGGCCGAAGCTCATTTTATGGCTCATATCGAATCCATTTCCAGTACTAACATCGGATCGTATATCGGGTAATGCAGTGTTGCCCCTCCCCACTTATTATTGCTCATTAGGAACCTAAAAGAAAACTTGTTAGAATTTTATTGGCTTGCAGCACAGACAAACTTGGCTAAACATAGGGGGCAGTGTAGCACAAAGCTGAAACCTGTCAGCCAATCACAGTCCCTCAAAACAACCACAACTTCCTGGCAGGAAATAAACATGGTGCTGGCAGGTCCATTTGTGTGAACAGATGCACAGGTTGAACTACTTTTAAATAGCGTATCATAATATAAAGTAAAACACAAGACACCTAGAACTCGTGTCACAGCGAGTATGCAGCCATTTTGGCGCATTACTGTCATGCAGAGACTCCAAACCTCCGTCTTCCCATGCACACATGCAAACACCGACACAGTGTTTTCTCAGATCTCCACTTCAGTTGGAGTTTTTACAATAGTTTAGTGTTTAGTTTAGTTTTCATGTTGATGAAAGACCAAAACACATAAAAATGTCTTAGTTTTCTCAGGTATCCATGTATGGACTAGACTTAACGTGGCAGCAGTGGGATGACTGAATGTCTTATTGATTTTAAAACTATTACTTTTTAAAAATCCTGGTATATTTTTGTACTGATAACGAGGCTGTTCCTTTAAGTAACCAAATAATATCAGTTTGTCATACTTGTGTAATATTCTGGAAATAAGCGGTGCAAAACAACTGCTGTATTTAGTGGGTCAGTTAGTCTCTACCATGAGACAATAAAACGGAGCTATTTTCAGTCAAGGTTGTCGTGTTGTGAGAATCTCAGGCCAGGCCTTATGTAGTCTTTCAAATCCAGCAACCATGTGCCTTAAAAAAGACTCTAATTGTTTATTAGGAAGGCCTGATGACAGCTACGTCAGTCGCTGCTGGGCGCATTTAAAGAGACCCGGCAGCAGCTAAAATGGACAGTCAAAGTTAGTTTCGCCGAGCTGCAAACCAGATCTTTGTCCGCTGTAAGTATAACTTTTTCCCACCGCAGAGCAAAGCTACGTTAGCCAACAACAGCACCCGTGCCACCAGCAGTAACCAAGACAACCAATCCGTTAAGATTATTCTTGGTTCTGCTCCCGAGTCACAGCAACACGCCATGATGTGCGTTTCTGGAAGTCCACTTCCTCGGATCAGAACATCCGGCTCTAGCTCTCATTCATCTCATTCTTCTGTCTCTCGGCTCCAGGTGCAGCAGAAGCAGAGCAGTGAAGTGGACTCAGGAACTCCGGTTCGCGACACAGACAGTCAGTATGGGACCTGGGAAACAGGACTGCGCACCGACGACAGGTAACACACCCTGTTTGGATTCAGCAATACGAGTCATGGAGTAATTACTAAGCCTGTCACCATAAGCAATTAATCAATTAATCACATGATGAATTAAAATGAGCTCTGTTGTTTCCATTCTGATGATTTGATACTTTTTTTGAGGATTTTTTTTTTTTTAACAGAGGTTTCTTCATCCATTTTATTTGTGGTTTTTGTTGTAAGTAGTTTTTATTCTGTTTTGTTTTGGCTATTTTAAATATCTTCCATTTCCAGTGTTATGGATTCTTTGCTAAATTAAAAGTTTATTTGTCTTTCAGAGGGCAAACTTGAATTATTATGACATTATCAATACTTGAAAACGGTCTCAAAACAATAATCTTGTTTATTGCAATAACTTCATGGACGATTTATTATCAAACTGTTATCCTGAGAGGAGTAGCAATTGCTTTTAAACCCTTTAAGGACAGAAGTAGAAGAGAAGTGAAAGATCGGAGGATAAAACAGTTTTGTTAATATTTTTGAGCAAAGATACAATTATTATGGACTGTTATGTTATTATGTGACATTTTCAAATCCAGCATGTTCCATGATAGACAGAAGTTGAAAGCTCAAAGTAGTAATAAAATGTTATAGGCTACCTATTTTATACTTTTGCAGACTAACTGAACCACAAAAATGTCTCAATATGTTGTAAAAAATATTGTTATTCTGTAGATACTGTAGATTTTGGAGCATCAACTAAAATATGTCTGATTTTGCCTGGTTTTGGATGTAAATTCAGGCTCCTCCTTTTATACTCAATACTGATGCCCTTGTTTGTTTTAATGAATAAATTGGTTTATTTGGGATAATGTGTATGCTGGGTAATTTTCCCTGTTTTTCTTTGTTTTAGATAGATAGAGCTTAAACACATCTGTATTTCTTTATATTTCCTACTTAATGTAATGAACCGCCTCCAATCAATTCTATTGTTGTGTCCAGCTTTAGAAAACTTCCAGCCGTTTCTGTGAACGATGTTTATTCTGTACTGCATAATTTAGAGCAGCCTAGTTATGCCATTAATAAAACTTACACACAGAATGTTAAACTGTAACAAAAAGCCCAAACCTCAACTCAGACACTTTTGAATCAAAATACAAAATGACTGAAGTGATGTGATGCAACATCTTAAAACATGAAAATCTGCTTCATGTTTTTGTTTTTCAGCCCAGTTCTCTTTAGACCTTTTGCCTTTTAATCTGCTTGCATGCTTATTAGCGCTCTTGTAATTATTTTCTGTCATGACAACAGGAAGGATAACAGTTTATGGTGATAGTTTTCATCTGTTTAACTATTAACCCTCAGTGAAAAAGTGTCTGCAATGTGTTTGGATCTGTAGCTGTTCAGTAGATGAGAAATAAAACCAGTTTCTGTTGGTAAACATCAGGATAATTAGTAATTACCTCATGTGTGGTAGAAGCCTGCCACCATGTGGATCAGTGCTGTCGTGTTCAGGGGAACAATTTATGTAAGTTAATACACTTCAGTGACAGAAAATAAAACATTACTTTTATTAACCCTCATATTCAGCAGTGTTATATTTCTGTTATAAATCTCTGACCTCATCAGAACCCAGCAGAGTTACTTGATCAGCACTTCTAAGACAGAACCGTTATTCACATTTTGCACATTGCAACCATAAACTTTAATGTATTTAGTTGTGATTT
>NW_006802211.1:0-18635 GCF_000485575.1 Poecilia formosa
TTATATATATATAAAAAAATAAGGAATAATCACAGACTTTGACAGTGTTGTTGGTTTTGCATTCTTCAGAGTAGAATGAATATATTTATATTTTTGGAGCCTTTCTTTGCACATCCTCCAAATCTACAAATTATGGTCCCATGTTTCGTAAGCGAGCAGAGACTAAGTGTGAGCGTTTACGTGAATGTTTTGAATACAAGCGTTAAAAGTTTTGAGAAGAAAGACATGAAATCCTGTTTTCAGACTGAAAATGTGTGCTCTCGGACTATGGCAGAAAAATTTCACCCATATTTTATCTGCCTCACCTCTCCCCCGCCGTTCGCTCTGAACCAGCCACCAGGCAGCAGCTCTGGGAGGAGAAAGACTGTCGTACTCTGTGTATCACGCCAGACATTTTAAAGACGCTTATTGGTCTCCAGAAAAACTATAAAAACGCGGACATTATCATCAATAAACAAAATCCCCCCCCGAACCAAATTTGAAAATTGGACATTATGCTGCTACATTTAGTATTCATCAACACCTGGTAGGTGGAAGTGAGAGCATTGCGCAACATAGAAAAATCATGCGCTAAATAATAAAACATCATTTAAGAAGCTTCGAGGCAGATAATTGTCCTCGAGGAATTTTAATAATCAAGGTACTGGAATCATGCAAGGAATTTTTACGGCCTTAAAAAGTAACAGTAGAACTGGATCCGAGTTAGAATCCAAAAAAACAAAAATTTATGAGCTTCATCTTAACCTGTTGTTACTTCCTTTCTAAAAGTTCCCACATATCACCAACAGGGAGATTTAAAAATAAAAATAATGTTGCTTTCAAGCACTTAAGGCTATGGATGCTTCAACAGATGTCAGCTCTGCTGAACTGAAGAAATACAGAACACCACTGACAATCAATCACACTTTGTTTCAGTAAAAATAATAAAACAAACATACCGTATCCATACTTTCTGAAAGGAGGAGGAAGACCTTCCCTTGCGGCAATATCTGGAAGAAATGTATGTCTCAACTTAAAGCTTTTTATTTAAGGTTAGTAATAAAAACATACCTGGATGCTCCCATCTATTAAAAATAAACCATGGGAGTAGTAGAGCGCACAAATAGAAGATGTTGAAAGGCTAAAATAATTAAGCAGTTCTTATATTCAAATTTGACACAAAACAAAACACAAAAAATAGTCACGATATATTTTTCTTACAAGTTTTTTTTAAGTCTTTCTGGGAAATATGTATACAAGGCACATTTATATGGGGTTACATTCGGTTTACAATTATTCATTCAACAAAACCTAATCTCAATTTAGAAAAATAAAACTGTGATCAAAACTTTTGGAACTGTAATGTGTTTTTTTTAATGACAAAAAAATGTTTAAATAACTTTTTTAAAATTAAAATCACTCATTTTTGTCTCATGAAGTGAAAATGCTATTTGCAAAACAAACTTATTTGCGCATGTCAGAAATCTTTGGTTGCGATTTCCTTATTTTTTGCTTGCGAATCTCACATGAACATCCTGGGCGGGGCTTAAAGACGAGCGATGTAGTGACCCTATTGGTCAGCGCTCACTAATTACTTTGGCTGAATCATGTTAACCTGCCACGTTATGCCTTGGAAATCAAAACTAGCAAAACTGGCTACATTGCTTTCATAGACTTAAACTTTTTTTGTCAAAGGCAGCAAATATCTCAGTTATATTTAGCTCTCTAAATAATGAGAAGAGTCTGAAACAGGAGGGAGGAAGCACTAGCTGACAGCTCAGTGTGGGAGCAGAAAGAAAAACACAAAGGTTGGTATGTCTTTATTTCTTACCATCTTCAACATAGAGCCTTTAAATCCACAAAATAAAATCCGGATATTTTTCTATAAAAACCTTCACACTTTGAGCATTAACTTTAAGTTATGATACTTCCCAGACATTCATTATTTCTATCTACTAGTTGGTTCTCAGCCATCCAGGACATGGAAAAACCAAAAAAGGTTTAAAAATAAAGCAACTTAACTAGTTATAATTTAAATAACACATAGCTTGTATTGGGAGCCACTACAATACATCAATATTTATGATTAATTTTATTAAAAAGAGTCATTCATTAAAACTTTTTATTTAGAGCCTTACATTTTGTAAAGGCGTAGCAGAGATCAGATCAGTGGCTCTGAACCAAACTGATATCTGAACATTTAAACCTTAGTTTAACTTCTATGGGTCTCAACAGTTTGTTTACTAAGAAAAACACACGTTTGTTGAACATTACCACTTACTAGTCGTGTTTGGTCCTTCAGGTTGAACACATTAAAAACTTTTTAAACCAAATTTGATGTTATATTTCACTGTAACTTGGCGACCCCCCCCCCTCACCCCCCAACAATGAGATGGGATTTCCTCCCTTGAACTGATGCGCTGAAATGTGTAAACCAAGCAGTTTCACCTACAAATGATTTCTGCTTCTGAGAATAGAGAAATTATTTCGAAGCTGATTTTAAAAACAACCAAAAACATGCGGAGTATCCGTTTCATTTCAACCCGAAATAGGTTTTAAAGTTTGAGCTGAGCCAGAAATGGGATATTCCGACGGGTCAAGGTGTCTCTCCTTCAGGTCCCCCGACTCACCGTCTCTCACGCAGCGCATGAAGTCCTGCACGGTCTGGTTAAGGCTGACCTGCTGGAACACCACAGGCTTGAAGTTTCTTTGTTCAAACGACCTGATGAGGCGAACTGTGACCACAGCTGGAACGTCCAAGTCCTCCGGATAAGATAATCTTTCACCGGCCATCCGCCCAGAAGAGCACACAAAAAAAGTGTGTTTAAAAGTATAAAAACAAGCCTCTGCTCATGTGGAAAACAGAAACTAGAAGTTTAAGACCAGACGAATCGATCCATGAGCTCTTCCATCTTGTCGAGTGGATTCATACTGTTAAGTGTCGCCATCTGGCGGTGAGGAGGCAGGGGCGCAACTGCATGTGTGAATAAATTGCTGCCTGCAGGGCAATTAAAAAAGAATAGAACAAAAACAGGGCAATATTTTATCATTTAATACATAAGTGAGCCAAAGAGCCACTTCTGTTAGCCTGTGTCTAGAACCGCCTATGGGCTGCAGGTCTGAGGCATTTTGTTAGCATCTTTTCTATCATTCTTATAGCTTGATAGGAAGCCTGAACCAAACTGGGTGGGGGAACGCAAAAGAAAAATGTTCCCCCATGTCCCCTGGAGGGCTCCGTAGATGAGGAGGAGGTGAGGAGGGGTGCAACAAACAGCATACTTGGATTCAAAATTGATTAGACACACCTGTCCTCAAGGCAAACTGACCTGCATGTTTTCAGTTCAGCAAAACCCTGTGAATCAGCCATCAATTAAAATCATGTGTGGTTGTTTGATGGTTTATCCACCATGAGTCATCAACCTTAACCATAAATTCAGCCTTTGTGATCATAATTCAACATTGAATTTGGTTGGGCCGTCCCACTCATGTAAATGGTGGGGGTGGACCGCTCCTCTCCTTGTAGTAAGTACATTGTAGACGTTTTCGTGTTAATATGTCACACAAAAACAGTCGGTAAGAATTTTTATGGACAAGTAAGACAATGTACAGAAAGGTATCACCACCCACTGTCATCTACAGTGCTTAATTTAAAACGTGAGAACCCCCACTCGGTAATAAAATGCTCTGACCCAGAGCGCTGATGAGGAAAGGAGGGGAAGGGGTGCAGCAAAACAAAACATACATTGATTCAACATTGATCAGACATCGGCATTTCACTCATTAGATTTCAACCACAAGAAAACATTGATTCAATGACACATTTTCAACATTGGTTACTTGGCTAGAGCTGGATGGTTGTTTGATGGTTGATCCACCGTCAGTTGTCGACCTCAACCAAAAATCAACCATTCTGACTATAATTCAACATTGATTTACCGTTGTGTGCTCTCTGGCCAGTTAGAGGCTTAGCGAAAATTTGCTGCCGTTTTCATTTAATTAGCTGATCCATCTCTTCAGCCACTTTGGCAGCTTCTCCCGAAGAAACCAGGTTTCATTATGTATTAGATATAACCTCCAAAATTACAAGAAATAAAGCTTGATTTCTTATGGGCAATAAATTGATATATGAATTTCCTTCTCTGAAATGAATGGGGAAAAAATAAGATTTTCAATTTATTTGACATATTTATTTGCAGCTACGAAATGGCAACATTAGGCATTAAACTCTTGTCGTTCAGGTGACTTATTTTTTTATTAAACACGTTTCATACATGCTTAATCTTTCATGCTTAGATGTCAGTATAAAACAGCTGCCTCAAGGTTTGCAAGCGAATGTTGTATCAATAAAGTTAAATAAAAAAAAACAGTGCTCGGAAAGGCGTGTCCGAACTTTGAACTGTGGTCTCCGTGTTCAATGAAAGGAGGAAGCAGCGCTGAGCTAACCCTCCATTATCGGTTCACTGCACGTCGCCACTAGCAGCTGAGGAACTCCACTGAAAATGACAGACTTACAAGTGAGTATGGATACATTGACTACAGTGTGAAGCGTGTTCCAGCACATTAAAGAAGTGGGGGGTTTAGTTAGGTGGTGTGTGGTGGTTAGCCTCTTGGAAATGGCCATTTCCAGGCAGGATCCTTTGGTTTAGAAAAATAAATTACTTAAAGGGAGCTGCTAGTGGGAAGAGTGTTTTTTCTGGTGGCACCGGTTTAAAAATGGTCGTTGGTGTATAAATGTTCATCAGGTTTTATGCCTGCCTCTGGCTACGGCTCTTTTTTACAACAAAAAGCATGTGTTACCCACCCACCACGTATTAACTTTGCTGCCACTGTGACTAACGACACGTGTAATCTTATTAACCCTTGCGTTCACAAATGGGGTCCAACTGACCCCTCACCCGTATCACTTGCATCATTTGCCTCAGTCCTAAGTAGACCGGAAGTCTAGTATGAAAAGTGTCCTTCAATTACGTCACCACTGACCTCTGATCAGACTGCGCGACATAGATCAGACACGTGTTCATATTTCTGGCTGATCGGTAGGCTAAGAAGCTACTGGTGTCCTGGAGGCAGGGGCGCTGCCAGGAATCTTGGGCCCCATGACAAAAAAAGAAAATGGGGCCCCCCCACACAGCTGCTGTTACAATTTCTTGAGTCTGACCCATCAAAAGTGTCACAATTTTAAAGCCTTGCTTTCTTTGGTTCAATACTGATAACTAGCACAATATTTACTGCTAGTGAATTTAACATGAAACCTTCTTGCATACAGTATACAAGAAGGTTGCTTAACTTTTTTTTTCTA
This sequence comes from Poecilia formosa, assembly GCF_000485575.1. Taxonomy (NCBI): domain Eukaryota; kingdom Metazoa; phylum Chordata; class Actinopteri; order Cyprinodontiformes; family Poeciliidae; genus Poecilia; species Poecilia formosa. Next base: position 5,279 of record NW_006802211.1, read on the forward strand.
TTAGTTTTATCTTACTGAAATATCTCTTCCCACGAGCAACACCAGGCAATGTGCAAAATATACACGAAGCAATCCAGACTTCTAAAAAGAATTGCCATGTTGTTGCATTTTATGCAAGCTGCAGTATATAACTTTAATTAAAAATATATATTTTCTCCATATTTGTTAAAGCTGTCACAATGTCGTAACAGTTTGCTATGAGATGGATAATCTGTGGTTAAAAAGATCAATCTCCTCTACTTCCTCCCTGAACTATTACTGGATAAAGTAATGCAACGTTCTGGCCAAAAACAACCAATCAGAACCAGGAGGTGGGTTTTAGTGCTGTCAATCATCCTCAGTCACTCACTACTAAATGTTCTAATGGTGGAGAAACAACATATCGCTCTGTGCGATGACGGACCCTGATTATCAACAGCTGTATGTATGAGAAGGGGAATTTTTTATTTTATTCTGGATTTAAAAACCTTTTTACCCGTTTGTCCATTTAAATTTACAATGTTTTTCGAAAATACTGTGTTCAGTCAACTAAAAGTAATTACTTTGATAATACCAAACGTTGTTGGGGTCAGAGAAGGTCAACAGTTTGATGATTAAAAGAGCCTTCCTCTTTTCCCCTGTAGGCTAACTTTGATGTGGCCGCAGCTGAAGTGAAGCAGCTGAAGGCGAAACCATCTGATGAGGAGATGCTGCTGCTCTACTCCTTGTTTAAGCAAGCCACCGTGGGAGATGTTAACACAGGTGAGACTGCCTCCTCACAGAAGTGCACTCAAATTAAATTCATAAATACTTATTGATCTCAAAGGGAAATTAAATGTTGTAACTCAGAGATGCAATGCACTAATCTACACTTCAGTTTTGCTACTAGCTGTTATGCTGTAAAACGATTTAGGTTAAAACAGAGCACCTTGTTTTAGAAACAAGACGTTAAGGCTTCTGCTTTCATTGCTACACCACTGAGTCAAACGTACTAGGAAATTAATTTAGTTGTGTTTGCATGGTGGTGACAGAACCTTCCTTGTGACGGTGCAAAGTTCAAATCCTGGCCATTTCCTGCTGCCTCAGTTCTCTGTTGCTCTGTTCTTCCTCCCACTGCCCCATCATGAATGTTAGGTGAGATTGGTCACTCTAAATTACCCACCCCCCATGCCCTGCCCTATGATAACCAGCAATACTGAGTAATATCAAACGGCTAAAAAAAATAGTCTGCTAGCATGACAGTCCAGATTGAATTTCTAAGCAATGTAACTTTGAAACCAGTACAAGTCGTCTTACCATCGTATCTCTATCATCTTTCTAAAGCTCGTCCTGGAATGCTTGATTTTACTGGAAAAGCTAAGTGGGATGCCTGGGAGAAGCAGAAAGGTATGTTGGACCACAGCGTACACCTCCAGATCTGTCCATGACCTCCCAACATGCAGTTAGGCGAACCAGCGACCCACCAATTGCAGAACAAACTCCTACCACTATGTCTGTTTATGCCACTTTGCATGCAAAACTGGAGTCCTTGTGGAGACACAAGACGTGTTCAATGGTTTATTTCTCCTGAAAAAAACAGTCTTCCTTTCTTCTGTCAGGCAAAAGCAAAGACGATTCCATGAAAGAGTACATCAAGCTGGTAGAAGAGCTAAAGCAGAAGCATGGAATCTAATCACTGCCAGCGAGTCAGGACAGCTGCTGCACAGATTTGGACTCTTCCAATTAACCTGTTTAAACACCCTTTTAATAAAGCCGAGGATCCTCTTCTTATAATGGTTAACGTCGGTAACATGAAGGTCTCTTAATGTTGCAGTGCTGGTTAGAAATCGCCTTCAACTTGCTTTTTAGTGTTATTATAATGTCCATTGTCATTTCAAAATGAAATAACTGCACTTAAAACATGTGTTGTGTACACCCAGACTCTAATGTTTCTACTGTCCAGGCCAGCTAACAGCATTGCCTGGGCCTGAAAACGATTGTTTTATATGGGCTCTCACCACTGCATTATACTACTAATGGACAAATTAATCTCTTTCTCAATTAAAGACATGGTTTAATTGTCTTTAAACCATGTCCATAATGGTTATCAATGGCATGAAGTTCTAATGTTGCAATGCAGAAACTGTCTTCAGTTTGCTTTTTAGTATCTTTACAATGTCCATTGTAATTTCAAAATAAAATAACTCCTTAAAATGTGTGTTGTTCTCCCTGACGGTCCATTCGTATGAGTTTTCCTCCGAAACACCATCCATCCATTTTCTGTACACCCTTGTCCCTAACGGTGTGCTGGTGTCTGTCTCCAGTTAACGTTTTGGGTGAGAGGCGGGGACATTTGGACAGGTCGCCACTCTGTCACAGGGAAACGGAGACAGACAGGACACACAACCATGCACACACACACACACACCAGGGGAGAATTTAAAGAGACCAATTAACCTGACAGTCATGTTTTTGGACTGTGGGAGGAAGCCAGAGTACCCGGAGAGAATCCACCATGCACAGGGAGAACATGCAAACTCCATGCAGAAAGACCCTGTGCCGGGAATCGAACCCAGGACCTTTTGCTGCAAGTTAACAGCTCCACTGTGCAACACCTTCCTAGATAATAAGAAAGCTGAAAGTCACACAAAACCAAACTTGGGAATATAAAATTCTGAAAAAAGAAACGCTGAACAAATTGATATCTTTTAAAGGCCTAAATATTAGTTTGTGGAGTGATCCAGGAGGATTTTTATGAAGCACTTATCGAGGCTCATCTTCATGGAGCATGTGACTGATTCAGGAACTGTTTTGTCACATATTTCTAAACGTATATTTTAGAAAGAAAAAAGATGTTTAGCATGTTTTTTAAAAATGTATTTTACATTTTTAATATAATCTTAAGTATATCCACTTGATAACTGGATAGCAAATGGATATTATACTTGACATCAAGTATAACAAGTGGTGATAGCCTATACCATCAGAGTGGCCATCACCATGCTGCCACGATTTGATACATTTGATACAATATGCTGTATTTCAGAAAAATCCAGCACATTTAAAATATACTTAAATATATTATTTTTTCTCCACCAGGGTCCTCCTGAACTTAAGTTACCATATTAACTTCATAAGTCATGCCAATTACGCCCTCCCGCCTCCTTTCCCACCTTTCACAAACTGGATCTGAATGTCGGTTATATTAAATCCCCACTACTCAGCTCATACCCCTCTCTCCCCCCTCCCACTGCTCAACAACTATGTGGGTGGTGGGGTGCTAGAAAGGTGGTTCGCCCAGGGCGCCAAACTGGCTAAGACCGCCTCTGCTTGCATGAGCTATATTCATATTTCAGCCATGGTGCTGCTAGCGTTCGTCAGCCATCAGAGGAGGCGTCGATGTTTTATTCAGGCATTGACCGACGTCACTCAATGCAGATGGAGGGCAGGAAGTAAATGCAGCCTGTTTACTTGTTGATCCAGCTTCAAAATGCCTAAAGTCTGTGTTCTGGAGTTGTGGATACAGGTGAACACTACTGCTCTGAAAGATGATGGTACTTTTTAAAAGTTGTTTTTTTTGTTTGTTTTTGCTCTTGTGGCCTTTCTTGAGAGTGGTTAGACAGGAAATTAGATAATTACCCCTGAGCAACCACAACACCCACTCAGTAAAAACAAATTAATCAAGATAAAACTTTTGAAATATTAAGTTTAAATTGTAATTTTTTCTTTAGATTTACATCAAGCCTCTGCTGGTGAGCATATGGAGGCTGTCCTGGAGCCCAGCAGGTGGTTTTAGCACCTTTAGTCTTTTTCTTATATCGTAATTCAATAATGACTCAGTGAACCTGGGATTTAGTTCAAATAAAATTCTTGCTGTTATTCTTCCTCAGCCACTTTCTCAGTGGGCGTTTATAGTGAGCCATCAGCCCATTTTATTCATGGCAACATAAGTAAAAACAAACATAGTAAAACAAAAGTAATTTTACCATGTCAAAGTAACGTTTTGCAGTAAAACAGTTTGAGGAGAATGGGGAACTTAATCTTGTTGCATGTGTGTGTGCGTGTGTGTGTGTGGGAGACGGGTTTTGGGGCGAGGCACAGTTCTCCTAAATTCTGTCATACCCGTTAACTTCCTTGTCTGACAGCACATCTATCTGTCTACACGCAGAAAAGCACCATCTTGTGAGCGGTAAGTTTCTTTGACATATTTTTTGTAAGTAAGCCACTTTTGTCGTCTCATGTTTGTTCCCCCTTTGCTGTAGTTTGCTCCGTTTCTACATGAATTCGTACGAATGCAGACATTCAAATTCTAATTGGGAAAAGAACAGCGATAAAGACGGAGAGACATACGATGAAACGTTTGGGTTAAAAATAATGCACCAAGCAGGAAGAGTCGGGGCTACCATGTAATTTTATCAAAATTATAGTTTATTGGGTCACAAAAATTCAAAATTCTGCTTTTATTTGGGTTTCAGAATCTCACGAATCTGCGTGAGACACACGATACACATTCTTGCGATGTGTATCGTAAGAATTTCATATGAAAGTGACAAAGTTAGGATGGTATGGACGTTCAGTCTTTCGAAAAGGAAAGTTATTGATCTTAACATTACATTGTAAAGTTTTCTGAAAACAGCAGGAGTGATCTAGAGCTTAAAAGTGATTTAGGCACTTTTAAGCCTAAATTTGGGCTCAAAAAAAAACCAAATTTGAAAAGGTCTAAAACATCCTTCAATTTATTTGAATTTTGGATTTTAATCCAAAATGTAATCAACTGTCATGATGACACCAGTGACCTTGTGGACACGTTGACTTGCAAAACGTCTCCAGTATTTGCACTGGTTCATCCAACTATGTGCAAATATACAGAAACTGGAACATTTTTGTGGGTGAACCATCACTACTGGCTTCACTGTTTATTGTTGATATTAAGCTTACTTATATTTGCTTGTCATAAGCAATTTATGTAACTTTATGGCCACATCTAGTTGTTTCCCAAAATAAATGTTGGAAAGGTATGTGATGACTGAAACAAAAGCGGTTTTCAGACGATGTTACGCACATCTTGCTAATAAAGGAGCAAGTTGCTCGGCTAAATCAGAAAGAGGAAGTACGCTAGTGAGCTCACGCTATTGTCAGCTTTTTCCTTTTATGGTGTAAACTTAAGTTGATCTCTGAGTTTATTAAACGTCAATTTAACACAGAACTTTGATGCCAGGAACCATTATATTTTATATTGTAGCTTTAATTTTTGTGTTGAAGAGATTTACTAGTTTTGTCTAGTATAATGTTTTAGGGTAATCTTGGGGTTAATTATCTTTTGTATGTTTTGTGTCGTCAGAGAATGGACTGGTGTGTGCTTTCACTTCTGCTCCTTATGCTGGGCAAACATGGTAAGTTGGAATAATCTGAAAAAACATAACTGCATGAATACGATTTATGGCATTTCTTTCTGTGAGAGCAACACATTAATTAAAAAAAAGAAAGGTCTCCATCGGAACAACATGGAACTTGGTTTTGTTTGTAGTGAGGCAGGAAGCCTCAGAGTTTGCAAAGGTGTCTCAATTTTAACACAGAAAATTATACTGATAAAAATACTTTCCATTCTACAGGCATCACCCACATTTTACTAATACACTAAATATCTGCAGAAGGCTGGAACAAAACATTAAAAACTCTTGAAACATTTTGGTTCCACACCATGCTACATTTCTTACATGTACTCTGTGGTTTGTTTGAAGGGCTGTGTCAGCAAGAGGAAGTTTGCTCAAAGTCAGCCATCACTTCGTGTAAAGACTGCATCACATCTGGGCCGTTCTGCTCATGGTGTAAGGAGCTGGTGAGGAACACTTGTTGTATCAGCAGTTTAATGAAAGTGGCTGGATGGATTAACACTACTGCTATGCATTTATGGATCTTTATATTTACTGTAATGCAGTCGGTCAGCAGTACTGTGTTAATAAACTGTGTTTATAGTACAAAGGTCAGTAAACTCTTCATAACTACTGCAATAACACATCAATGAGTTCCTGGCATATTTACCTTTAACTGTCACTCAAAAAGCTTACATGTTAGTCAATGGGACCACACTGGGGTGTCAACATGCCAGTTAAAGGCTTAAATGGTATTTACCCCAGTGCACAGTTTTTTCCAGATGTAATATAATTGATATTAGCAGCCCTAAACACATAACAGCTACCACTGCAGGGTTTTGAATTGTCACATTTCTGGCATAGACATGTAGTTTGTTCACACCACAGATGTCATAACACTTCACTCGTCGCCACATATATGGCAATCTGCAAACATCATTTGAGCAGCATTGGTAACAGGAAATGAGGTGTTTTTCTGGTAAATGTTCCACTTTTAAATATATCACCACTGAACTGAGTCATGTGACAGATAAGTCGATGTTGAACAATCTAAACTATTTTTGATTGCCCTTTCATCGCTACTTCTGCATCACCAAACAGGAAGTTTGTGCAACTCTGAGTTAAGGCCCTATTACACCCAACCTTTTTTCCTGTTTCACAACAGACCTTGGTTTAATGCAACTGACTGTAGCTTCCTAGGCTCACAGCTGCACTATGCACAAAAAAGGCCAGTATGGTAACATTCAAAGCTCTCAACTGTATATCCAGGCAGAACGCAACCAAGGTGGGAGGGAAAAAGCTTCTTACAGTTTAATTTTTAAACACATTTTCCTTTTTGGACATGTAGAAGGTTGTCATCAATGTTATTTTATTGAAGTCATACTTCCATTAGTAACTTAAAGGAGCTATGCAGCTGGTTTCTTATGATTTTATACTAGCCCTAACACACAACAGGACACTACTTGGAGGAAGATCCTTTGCTGTCCAACACAATCAATTCTTATTGGGGGCTTTTCTGCGCTACAACTTTGAAACCAGAGGCTTAGAGCCCCATCCACACAGGAGTATTTTATTTTAAAATGGAAAAGTTTAAACTCTTTGTGCAAGCAGATGGAAATGGTGTTTTGTTTTTCTTTACCCAAAGTGAAAAAAAAACGCTTGTGATCAACAAGCGTTGCACAGTTGTTGACCACCGTTTGCAGAGACTGTCAGCTACTAATGATTTCCATACCAATGTTTGCTCTTTAGCTTGACAGATATTTTGTTGTTTGGCTTTCACATAGAATTTTACCAAAGGTGGGGAACAGGAAGCAGCCCGCTGTGAAACTCGAGCAAAGCTGATGGCAAGAGGCTGCAAAAGAGAAGAGATTATTTCTCCTCAAAACACCGAGGAGATTAAGCAACAAGACCCTTTATCCAAGTCGTCTGGCAGTACAGAACCAGTCCAAATGACTCCACAAAAAATCGACCTGAAACTGCGACCTGGTGAGTGCAGTCAGTTGTTACTGTCCATATCACTGAATATATATATTCTAATACATGTAGAAAAGTTTTGTGCTTATTACATTTAGGAGTAAATGTTATCATCCTTTGGAATCTCTTATTTTATAGATCACACTAACTGTCATTGTATTCCACTTATTGGCAATGGGTCCATGCATACAGTAAATTGTACCATAGCAGGAGCTTCTCAGTGATGACCGTCAGGTTTCTTTCTCTAACTGAATTCTTTATGAGCATTGAAATGTAACTAATTTTATCTTGTCTTTGCTTGCAGGGCTTCCACACAAATTCAAAGTGTCCTTTAAGAGGGCTGAAGGTTACCCTGTGGATCTTTACTACTTGATGGATCTCTCCTACTCCATGAAGGACGATCTGGCTAATGTAAAAAGACTGGGAGGAAATCTTTTTGATGCTCTGAATAAAATTACTAAAGATGCTAAAATAGGTAATGCATTCTTAAAGCATTTCTTTTCAAATGCACAGAAAAATTTCTCAAATTGTTTCTCAATACTAGTAAACAAAGTCACAGACCAAAAAGCTGAGGTTCAAAAGTCTAATTCAGTTCTTTTGTTGAATTTTATCTTTTGGAATGAGCAGCTGATGCTCAACCAATTTGGAAAACAATCAAATGTGAGACTTGTACGTACAAAGATCTGTAACAAAGATCAACAGGACTTTATCTAAATAACTTAACCTTTTTTTTTAACTATAGCTAAAGTTCTTTTCTACAGCTTTCAACAAGTTTGGCTGACAAAGTTCTCATCACAGTGCATTTATTTGACTCTATACTTTCACTAGACTTCTTTATTTACATCTGTGTAATTACAGGATTTGGGGCCTTTGTTGATAAAACCGTCCTTCCTTACACCAACACCAACGAGGAGAAACTCAAGAAACCATGTGATGAAAGTGAGGCTCAATGCCAGGCTGCCTTTGGCTACAGACATGTGCTCAGTATGACACCGAGTCGGGACGTGTTCAGACAGAAGGTGGCAGAGCAGTACATCTCTGGGAACTTGGACTCTCCTGAAGGAAGCCTTGATGCCATGATGCAGGCTGCTGTTTGCGGGGTAAGGACTCCTCCAAAGATGACACAGTCATGTACAATCTGTTAATCAGTGAAGCTGCGTAAGAACAATTAAGGTTTGTTTCCATGCAAGTGAAAATACTCCAGATGTAATGTTACTGCAGAGCCACTGTGGTAGAAGTTCCATATGATTTAAACCAGCAGGTTTATGGTTTTATTCACAAACCACTCTGTGTTGGAAAAAACAATATTCTTGCCCATAATTTGGTAGTTAGAAGGGGCAGTTAAACCTTCACTCCTCCTTGTTGTTGATAAGATGTCTTAACAACAAGGAGGCAGACGCACTGAGACTCCGTTCAGTCGTTTTTAGACCGAGGGCAGCCAGACTAATTTATTTTTCTAAATTGTTTTTGTTAGGGCCCTCCAGTAGTATTTGTTACTGTTTGTGCCCCTCCAAATAAAAATAAAAAAAAACTAAATTATTGATCAAAAAATTCAAAAAAGGGCATCTGGGGCATTTCTGACAAATGCCATTACACTAACTGATGACACTGTTTGTTTCATTCGTCTTCGGAGCAGGAGTATTATTAGTTGTACTGACCGTCTTTGTACATTTTCCACTGAAGATGGAAGTTTATGGTTGTAAGACATTTTCCCCTTGCTGACACACTTCACAGGATAAAATAGGCTGGAGGAACAGCAGCACTCGGTTAATTGTACTCGCCACGGATGCTGGATTCCACATGGCTGGGGATGGAAAACTAGCAGGCATTCTGGAACCCAATGATGAACTGTGCCACATGACAGGCAACCTGTATGAAAAAAGTAATGACATGGTATGTATGAATTGTGTTTTATTTCTGACAAAGAGAAATTAAGCAGTGAATTCAAGGATGAACAATTTTGTCTTATTGTGTTAAGTAGCTACTGACCAAGAGGGTAATTGGATAAATGACAAAAACTAAATACTTGAATACTTGCTGACATTTCCCTCCTTTTTAAATGTCCCCTTGCTTCACAAAGACACCCCTTCTTTATTATTATATTTTAATTCTAATTAACAAATTCTTCAACTCTCCTGTGCAGGACTACCCGTCTGTTGGACAATTAGCTATGCAGCTGGAAAAAAACAATATTCAGCCAATATTTGCTGTAACAGAAAACGTGAATAATGTTTACAAGGTAATGCTGACCATTTCTTTTAATGCTGAAAATTTTAATATAACAGAAAAAAAATGTCAACTAAATCTAAAATCTGTTTGTTCCATTCTTCCTTTAGGAACTCACTAAAATGATTCCAAAGTCAGTGGTGGGAGTCTTATCATCAGATTCCAATAATGTTGTTCAGTTAATTGAAAGTGCCTACAATGTAAGTCTGTTTGTTATCTAGCACTTTTCTATCCATACTTCAAAGAGTGTTAGGGCGCATTCAGACCAACCCAGGACTAGAGCTCTGAATCAGACTCTGATTCAGATTCCTGCTCATCCCTCATTGGAACAGTCTGGTTTAGTGGACAGACTCACCGCGCAGTAATGGCGCCTGCAGGAGCGTCGCTAGCGTTAGCGGCTAACAGGCGATGTCCAAACCAGTAATGTATATCAATGAAGAAATCCTACAACCGCTAAAATCTGTTTTTGTTTACTTTTTGTAAAGAAGGAAGTTGCGCTGGCCTTCTTCAGAGGTTTTGTGTCCGATTCCTTCAGTAGTTCTTGGTGCAGCGCCCCCACAGGCTACCGGGGGAACAGGTTTTTCAGTTATTTTTAGTCAATGAGGTGTGAATGCAAACTAGAGTTCTGAAAATGTAACAAATGTTGCAATTTTAGTCCCAGTTAAACCGAGTCTACCGGACTATCCGGTCTGAATGCACCTTTAAAGTTGAGAGCAGAAATAAGCGGCCCTCGCACCTTGGCACAGCTCCAGCCTTGTGGAGACCATGGGAGCTCCATCATTGCCAACCTGCTGCCATCTTGTTTCCATCTTGCTGCCATCTTGTCACCATCTTTTTGCCATCCTGTTGCCAACCTGCACATTCTCATGCCGTTCAAATGCGCATTTGGGTAATCTTGAAAATATTCAAGTCTGTAAACTGATACTGGAATCCGACCTTCCAAACAGAAGTTATTGTTCCTTCCTGTTTTGTGACAACTGATTATTGAGGACTTCTAAACAAGTAATGTGTGGATACGGTTTCAATCTTGTATTAGACACAGGGAGAAGCTGGAGGACTCAAATAATTTACTGCCTGATGACCCACAAAAAATCTGGTGATGCATCATGGAGATATAAGTCTTGCAATAACCTATGGGGTGCACTGAGACAAATTCCAATATAATCCGATTGGCCTCTTCAGAGGTTAACCAATGTCATTCAGATTCCGTTTGGTGCAAATCGGATGATCCATGTTTGATTTAGAGTCAACCGTATGCAAACAGCGAGGGATTGAAATTCACCATAGTGCCACACCCACTTGTTCTAGTCACAAGTCCGTCTTGAGAGAAGCATTCAGCATCATGTTGTTCTATGTCAGCAGACAGGTTTAAATCTATATGAATCAAAAAACACATACAGAACCTAACAACATGACTTCCTGTTTAAGGTCATTTTTGCTCCTCAAAGAGGGTGCTATGATGATGTCAACATTTGACCACATATAATGTGTGTGGACACCTGAGAAAGATCGTTCATACCAAGTTTTGTGTATTTCAGCCTCTGTATGTGGAAATGAGAGTTTTTACATTTTTATGAGAAAGCCAACTCTGAAGCCTGGTCCCGCCCATTTAGCATGCATGAAAATTCAAGCTTTTGATAACTTTTAGTCCCCTATGCTTTAAGGGCATATTGACCAAGTATGGGGCAGATACTTGCCGAAATCCCTCTGAGGAATTTGTTAAAGTTCGACATGCATGAAAAGTGAAAAACTCTCAAAAATTACCATTTGACTCAAAATGGTCAACTCCATTCTTGTTTTAGTGGGTTCTATCTATGTACCACATTTCAGCTTTCTGTGATTTAACAGTTGGCCTGTCTCACATTAGGATGTGCTGTACAGCAGCTTGGCCACACCCATTAAATTTAATACAATTAAGATATTTTAATATATTTAATATATAAAAATTTTGGGTACAGTTTGGAAAATTTGTAAGCTTCCAAAGTGATTTTGTTTTGTCTGAGAATCTTAATAACAAGCATTTTAATTCCATAGGCCTTCACAGTGCTTTTGCTACTTGAGACTAAGAATTGTTTGCTGGTTTTGCAAAAAATGTGTAAATATGAATAATCTGTATATTGTTGCAGAACTTGACATCTAAAGTCACAGTGACTCATGACATTCTTCCTGACAATGTAAGAGTTGAGTACTTGGCACTGTGTGAACACCGAATAAATGAGGGCCCCAATAAAGGCGTCTGCGATCAAGTGCAAGCGGAAAAAGAGGTCAGTGTTTTGAGATGCTTTTATTCTGTCATAACCCAGTGAAAATTAACCTTTTCAGATATTTGAACCTGGTTTATCACATCAGAAAAAGATGTGATAAACAATCACAGATTTGACATTTTTTACAGCTGTTGACACAGATTAAATGATTAACTGCTGCAGATTTTGTTACCCAATAAACCTTTTGCTTTTAGCTACCTTAGCCCTTTATGTTATATAAGTGTATGAAACATGTTATGGAACTGTAGTCATTTTCCATCCTTTCCAACCTGCTAATACTGGAGTAGGAAGGGAAATCTAGATTTTCTTTTGCAGCCCTCACTACATCTAACAAAACTGATTATTTGCTGGCTTGTTTGTGTCACATGTAGAACTCTGTTACTTTGTTGCTGTGGTTACAGCCTGAGCGCTGTGTGTCCGGTTCTGGGGGAAAACCGTTAGAGCCGCTATCCGTTTGTGTGCATGTTTTCCAACCATCAATAAAGCTGAGTTATAAAAGACAAAACTAAAGCTTGTTTTAGTGTGTATGTAAATATGCATAAGTGTTGTGTTGCTGAGTTTTGTGGGAACACTAAAAAAATTATGTTAGTGTACAGGAACCAAGCACTTCTCTGATTTCCGGGTCCATTCCGGCTTTCGCTCAGAGATGCTGCACAAAGTAATCGCAGACTGATATAAGTGCTGTAAGTGCACTTGCTGTTGTAAAACATTATTCTCTTACTCTTGGAACGAAAGGGATACAGAGGTAATGTTAGGCATTAAGTGGGCTGGAGCTCTAAGATTCTTTGGTACAATGGCATTTTAACTAATACACATTAATTTGAACTGGAGATGTGCCATGGGAAGTAGCCCTTTAGATAGCTTGTTAGCTCTGATAGATCCGCTGTAAAGTTTCAGTAGGTTTGTGATTTTAATATTTTTACACACCTGATCCATTTACTCTCTTTACAGATATCTTTTGAGGTTACTGTGACTGTGGACAAATGCATGGAGGAAGAAAAGTCCTTCACTATCAGCCCACTGGGAATTAAAGACAAACTGACGGTAACCATTTCTACCAACTGTGAGTGTCAATGTAATGACCCCGAAGGCAGCAATCACATTCACTGCAACAGTACAGGAAGCATCACCTGTGGTATTTGCAAGTAAGTTATCTTCCTCAAAGTCCCTGTTTTAATATTTTAGTCACATAATGATGTTTAATGGAAAAATGTGTTTTCAGTAAAACATAGGTATTTATTCAGTATTGCTATAGGAGTGAGAGGCCCAGATGGTAAGTTACCCCTAACCCCAGGCATTTGAGATCTTTGATGATTGTTTTAAAGCCTCGTTCACACGGCACAATTTTGGAATAGTTGGCCGATTTTCAAAATCTGAGAAGCCACACACCAGCCAATTAAAAATCTTAAGTATAGCAGGTTCGACCATAGCATGTGTGATGTCCAGCCACATGGCAGGAGCAACATACCAAAGTCCAAAACGATTTTACCCACAAACATTCGAATTCCAGATAGAAAATCCCATGAAACCCCACCATCCCATACATAAATTTAAAGTAAGCAA